>NW_015112643.1:484965-532277 GCF_001443285.1 Poecilia latipinna | reverse complement strand
GAAAAAAAAAAAAAATATATATATATATATATATATATATATATATATATATATATATATATATATATATATATATATATATATATATACATATACATAGTTTAATAGGTTGCTGTGTACTGTAATTATCTCCATGTCTGAGTTTAAAAGCTTTATATCAGCTATAATATTGCTGTTATTGTCTTGTTTCAGTTTACGTTGAATTTGTGTTGTACTGTAAAAAAAATAAATAAATAAAACAGTTTAGAATCAAAAACAAACTACTTTGAAAGTACAGGACAATTTCTCTTGCTGTTAAGTTGTAAATAACTGTAGTAAAAAGCTATCTAAAACTTTTGACCTATACCAGATTTGGACTCCTGAATATGAAGTTTGAGAAGTAGATCATGCTTCAGACAGTTCTCTTTCCAGTGTTGTTGTGTTCACACTGCCCCCTTCTGTCCTGACTAGTAGGAGAGGTCTGATAAAACAACAACAAACCCCCCAATGATCTGTCAGCACAGATAGACGGGATGAAAAACCGTACTTTTAAGAAGTTAAGGTGGTGTCACAATGATAGCCCCAAATTTTAAAGTAAGACCATGATTAATGTTAAACATCAATTATTTAGTTGTTCATTTTATAGTATTAAAACATTTAACATGTTTTGCCATTTGCGTCTTTTTAAAAGCCACAGTTTATGCTCAACTTTTCAAGTCTATATGAAGCAGTTAATATGATGTGTAGCACTGATATGACTGTTTAAACACTATGAAACAAAAATCAATTTTCTACAAGAACTAAATGTGATTCAGTTAAGATTCCAAATTGAAAACAGCGTTTCCCCAGGGTTCTTTAGAAAGCCAGTGGATAGTGCGCACACAACATCCCTTTGTGCACACTATTTACCCCTGGATTGCTCCAGGCTAATGTCTCAATAATTTTCACTCCTTTCTCAGGTCCTTCCCACAAAGGACTTAACTAATGATCCATGGACAAAATGAAGCATTTAAATTTATTCATTAATCATTCATCTCCAGCTCATTGAAAATGCTAAACTTCCACAAAATTAAGATTGAATATTGAAAAGTGATTGAGGGAGACAGCTTTCAGTGGGTGAAGACATCGGAGGAGAGCGGGGTACCGTAACAAAAACAGGGTGCTTTCCTCAAGACGGTGGTCGCATGGACGTGGTCAAAGTGGCCAAAGTGCATTAAGTGCTACTTAAGGTCACGAGGTTTCCCTGGTTGTAATTAGATCTTGAAATCTGGAGAAGCGTAGAATTTCTGTCAACACTGCCTGTAATTATTCTCTTTTCCAATTAATGGTGACATAGATTAATTATCTGATGAGGCAAAGCCAATTGCAATCATTCACCCAGCTAAAATTAGATCAGTCCTGACAGCAGCATGAAAGTCACCTGTTTCATTGTTATGGATTTGCTGCAAGTGAAGAGGGGGGAGATAGTGAAGCATGCTAGGGTAAGTAAGTTGTCTCGTACAGGTGAATGTCCAATTACACTGCTACTTGAACTGGAGGTATCTACTCATTCACTTCAGTGGCATCTGGACTGGTTTGCTTGTTCTTCTCAGCGTTTTTGGTGGTGGTAGAGCTCTCTCTGATGGACTGTAGAAACACCGAGATGAGCTGAATTTCTTCCGAAAACTTTCCCTGTTTAAACAAGAAAAGAAAGAATAAATAACAAACAGACCAATTTGTATAGAAGCACTACTATGCTAAGTTCATGGTTTGTGCATTCCCCCAGACACAGTTGATGTGTTTGACGTGAACCAACCATCAGACTTTGACCTTTCCACTCCAGATACCCTCTGCTCTCTTGTTCACCTCAGCTGACCACCTGGATTTTATTATTTAGTCAGTTTCTCCTAGTTTACTCAAAATAAAGAATATTTCTCAAAACAGTTAGCTAGTCTCTCACAATGAAGCGTGTTTTGCCATTAGTTTTGCTTTTATTTCAACTTACTAGTGAGTAAGACCACAAACATCCTGTATCTTTTTCTCTAAAGGAGGCTTGAGCACAGCAATTTGTTAAAATATATAGAGCAAGCATTTTTTTCAAGACAAACAAACTCATCCCATTCTTGTCACTGAACTCAGACAAATAATTTGTTTTCTAATATGAAGGAAAAAGAATGACATAAATATGCTGGAAATTACATGACTGACTTTAAATTAGGCAAAAGTAAATTACCTATGTTTTTTGCTGTTGGAGTTTTTTTATTTATTTATTTATTTTGTTGAGCTGCTAATAATGAAAAAAATAAATAACATAATTAATTTTTAATAAAAAAGAAAAATCTAACATTTTTGTGGCCTGTGCATGTCAAGGCAAAAGGTTTAGACATCATGTCATATTACCTGTCATCTAACTCGCCGACTGCCTAGAACTCCATTCCTAATTGACTGTCTCTCCGTGTGGGGTTTGTTTCATTTTGGCAAGTTTGCTTCTGTGTATGTATCTTAAAATGATATGTTTCATCCTTCAAAGAAACCAGATTCAACCGAGTCGTCGAGAACCATAAGGATTTTGGAGCTTTGGCTGTGTTAAGTGTTTGTTTTGCATCCAAACACCTCGCTAAGTTCAGCCGATTCTCTGCAGGCAGTTTTGTCTGCAGCTGTGTTCAGTGATTTTTAAAGGTATGTCAAGTCCAGAGCAAAGAACCAACACACAACCAAATCTGGTGTAAAAGGAGAGCAACAGTGCTGTCATGTTTAAAAACTGACAGAAGCAGTGCTGCACACTATTACCAGCTGTGTCTGGAAGCCAAAAAGACCATCATAGGGAAGCCGCATATCTGGGTATACAGCCAGCTTCATTAGCAACAAATACTACAGAATGTGTCAGACTTTTTTTTTACATGGATATGTAGTATTATTTGAAATGCTGGCAGAGTTTTTAGCATTGCAATATTTTTTGCTCTTTCCACACTTCCCCTCAGAATTACAATAAGGTCATAAAATCCCTCATTTGACTGTCAAAATCATATTCCTTTTGATATGTGAGGGCCGTTTAGGCTCTTGATAGGCTTAATCAGGTTAATTCTTATAGAAACTACTAAAAAAAAAATAAACAACTGTTCCCTAACTTAATAGTAGACCTGTCTTGTAGAGTACAAGCAGACTGTGATTAGTATTAGGTGGTATATTTGTAAACTGATTTTAACCATGGAGATAAAAGGAATGTCTTTTTTTTTCTTTATGAGAGTAGTTAAGAATTTGAAGAGAAGGTGTAATGATTCAGATTAAATTAATTTTACTGACGAGTCATGAGAGACTGACCTGATGTTTATGAGGCTGGTTGAGTAATGGACTTTAAAGTCACTGAAAGTGGCTACAAGTATGAGAGTAAAGTTAACCGGCTCGCTCTTATTTTTGTAGGGAGGCAGAATAACGCTCCTGGTGAACCGTGTCCAGGTTCAGTGCTCCTCTGCTTTAAAAACCTCGGCATCCAGATTTTCTATTAAACTGCCTGGCAGTGTCAACTAGCTTGGGAATGTGAACCAGCCTGGCCATGCAGAAATTCTCTGACTAACAATTATATCAGAAACAGGATCTTGGATTACTGTCCCCTGGGACTGGGGCAGTGGGCGTCTGCTCCAATCATTACTGGCCATTCAACAAAGCTCTGCACTGCTCTCTGCTGTTAGCCATTGTCAATTATGCCATCCCTAGTGTAAACTAGCAGAACACAAAGCTGAACTGCCAGTTCTGGCAGGAGTGTAACAGGATGACAGCCCACCGCCCCTCCGATCCCACCCCCACACACCCCAGGGTTCCTCAGCCTTCCTTCCCTGAAGCTAGTTATGAGAAAACTGCCATTTGGCGTCTGAAAGAGCAAACCTGACCTTTCTTATGTTCTGCTTGTGGGGTTAAGTGGACATGATGGATTAGTGTAGGCCTCATCAGGACTCAGCCTGGTTTAACTCCAGCAACAACCAGTATCACTTCCACTGATTTCTGCATTTCCTTAGTTCTAAACAGCCAAATAATATTTAGAATCGCATCAATTTATAGTGCAGCATCTCAAGACCTCATCATCAAGGTCTTAAAATTTACAGTAGTACATAGTGTAAATTTACACCTGTTCTTAAACTCTCAAGGCGCATTTCTTTGGCTCCTAAGGGTTATTTCTCCTTGTGTACGTTATGGAGGATAGTCCTTCTCCTGCACTCTTCTTTAGGAGCCAGTTTAAAGTGAGTGCTGCCTGCTCTGATGGAACCTGTGCTGAGCTGTGACGGGTGACGGTGCGGTGCGCTTGAATACACCAGCTCTTTTGTCCTTCACACTCTGCAGCTCCCTGATAGCTCCTCCCCTTGTGCCCCACTACTCCCTGCCTTGAACAGTGATCTGCTGGGGCCTTTTGAGGCTGGGCTGTTGAGAAATAGCTGCTCCCTGTAATGTCTAGACCGGACCCGTCAAAGAACATGTCAGTAGCCGGAGGAGAGGAGACGGAGGAGGAGACCTCTTAATAGTTTTTTTCGCCGAACACGTTAAATTAGGTGTGCTACATTAAAATAACTTAATGCATTTGGCAAACATGGCCACTTTTAGATTTGGAGGGTGCCATTGTTAAGATAAAGATGAAGTAAAAACGAGGATATAGATCATAACAGGGTGGCACACCACCTGGCTCTGTGGAAATGCTGGACAGGACATTTTTATAAAGATTCATCACTGTCCCGCTGTCCGCTTCGACCTCATCGCACATCACAGAACAGATTAGACACCGATTATCCTCTAATTGAAGATCCCTACTTTTCAACCTTGCAGAATATGCTCCTACTCTTGTGCAAGACAGACAGAAGGTTATCATATTCACAAAGAAGAGAAAGTTGGAACACATGGATATCCCCCATGCTTTGTTTAACTAACATGAAAACAAAGCAGAAAATAGGCTCCAACAGTTCATTTGCTGTTAGCGATCAGATGGTTCAGGTACAGACTCAGAGACATGCAAAAGTATTCACACCCCTTTAACTTTTGTACGTTACAAAAACAAACTTCATTAGGATTTCATATGACGGACAAACACAAATCAGTGCACAATTGTGAACTGAAGAAAAAGAAATACATAGTTTCCATAAAATTTTACACATGAATATCTGAAATGTGCGGCATGCATCTGTATTTGGCCCCCGTGATTAAAATACTGCTAACCACCTTTAACTGTGGTTAAAGTTGCAGGTGTTTAGGGGGTTTGTCTGCACCAACTTTGGGAAATTAGAAATTTTTTGTACTTTGCAGAATATTTCACTTTCAGTGAGCTAGGATGGAGTGTGCATCCTAGCTCACTGTCTCATTAAACATACATTTTGAAGTCCCACTAAAAACGTATAGTCTTCTTTTCTTTATTGATTTGTATTCCCATGGGCATCAGGCATGTCACATATTGAGCTGTAGATCAAGGAACATAGATCTACACCATTCTACTGTAGCACTATCTTCATGTTAAGAGTTTTTGTTCTGATGGAGGACAGAACAAAAACTCTCTAGTACTACATAAGTTACTAGTTGGGGTTTTGTGGTGGCACAGGGGTAAAGCACAACCGCTGTATGTCCTCGTATGTATATCCTTAGTCCTCGATGCGGCCATCACAGGTTCGAGTCCCAGCCTGATGACCTTTGCCACATGTCTTCCCCTTCTCTCATTGCCCACTTTCCTGCCTGATCTCTCTCAAATAAAGGCCACTAGAGCCAATAAAACTTAAAGGAAAAAGTTACTAATAATTACTTCTGTACTAGTTTATTGTTACTAGTTTCTGGCCAGTACAGAATTTTGATGCTTTCAAGATTCTGGAGTACAGATTTTTGGAGTACATAACAAATAGTTGTAGAGTCACCAGATTCCCTGCCTGGATCTCTGTAGCTCCTCCAGAGCTACCTTCAACGGAGGCTGAGTCTCTGATTCATGCTGTTCTTGCTTAGCATTTTGTTGATGGCCATGTCTTGTTAACTTTAAGTGGTCTGATATTTTTCTTTATATATAAATAATTTGCAGCTTTGTAATGAAGTGAAATTATAAATATATGGATTACTTAGGCAACTTCTGAGGACACGTTTGCACCAGATTTTATTTTTAAGGGTATTAGAGTATGCTTTTTTTTTAATTTAGAACAGTTTTTCATTACAGTCCACGTTAATGTTTGCGTCTGTCCAATAAAAGCCTACCAAAACACAATTAAGAATGTAATGTGACAAAATTTAAAAAAAATATCAAGAAGTGTGAATACTTTTTGAAAGCACTATGTATACTTATTCAGAAAGGCAGACAGACACAGAGTAATTGAATAAATCTCCCCAGTAACACAGATAATTTATCAGTCTGATGAGTGAATGTATAGACTGTAATATAAGAGCAGTGTCTTTAACTCCACTGCAGCACTGAGGCAAGTCACTTTGGTAGATATTTGCCTGGCTGCTCTTGCTTGGCAAAGACGACACAAGGCAACTGACTAGCTGGATCAGGCTCAAACAATGCAACGCATAACATGGAGTTACTGTAGTATGCAAAAGAATATGCTACCATCTGTTAGCATACCTACGCTGGGATGAATGTTGAATGAAAGGGATTTGCTATGTAAAAGCATAGTGCAGTTGGTGCAATTTTCCAGCCTGTTTTCTGCATATATGTGCAAATACCTGGGCAATTGATATTTTCTGGGAAGTTTTTCGGGCAACAGTCTGGCACTCTTCCAGGTCAACCAAGAAGCGGAGGCTGCGTTGTTCTAAGTATTTTACCAAAACCTTGTGCATCCTCTTCTGCAACAAAGAGAGCTGGGGGGGAGAGAAGGCAGAAAAAAGGAATTGGTAAGGCAGGAGAGGAAATTAATGGCAGTGTTCAAGAAGAATGATGGAGGGGAATAGAGAAAGCAGTCAATAGCCCATTCTGCAGTACACGGGCCTGACAGGAATTTCACAGTCTCTTGGTTTCTCTGCCCACTCGTGTGCACTCATCAGAATCCAGTCACATCTGGCTGCCAGGATGGGGGGTTAATTTTCTCTAAATGCTTCAGCAGTTTTGTTCTAGCCGAGGCAAACTCTGTGACTGCAAAGCTGATGAGTAAAATATTTCTACTTCACCCAGTTTAACTTTATACCAATCCCCTCAAGACATATTTTACACATACACACAAAGTCATGAACCCCCCACAGAAACCAGAAATTATTCCCAGTCTCTTGGAAAGACATGCTGCTTGCTTTATTATTTGAACACAGTTTCAAGCAAAGAGGTTTAAATTCTGATAGATGCCGTTGCTTTTCTTCCCTCCTCCATCTCTGCACTCTCCCTACAAAGCTTATCATTGCTTGGCAATGTGTTCCCCAGTGCATTGAAAACTAAAGCGAATTAGCTCAGTCATCAGCTCCTGAAGGAAAGACAATAACAAGAATGGTCTTTATGGTGTACCCTGTTAAAACCTAAGAGCTGAAAGCCTTCACATAAACAGAGCAGTGCTAACATCTACACTCAATTCTAAATTGTTTT
Source organism: Poecilia latipinna (assembly GCF_001443285.1). Taxonomy (NCBI): domain Eukaryota; kingdom Metazoa; phylum Chordata; class Actinopteri; order Cyprinodontiformes; family Poeciliidae; genus Poecilia; species Poecilia latipinna. The sequence goes on along the minus strand of NW_015112643.1, from coordinate 524,794 downwards.
AAAAATATGTTCCTGCAAAGATATTCAAGTCCTTTATGTTTAAAGAAAAAAAAAAAGAGAAAAATTACTGACTAATATCAGAAAAATGCCTTTGTCATTTGGACGTTTATCAGAAATGAAGTATTTCTTATTGTTTCTTTATCTTCTGTGATTGAAATTAAATTTTCAGGTAACCTGTCTCTAATATTCATCAAACGTGCATTTATATTTAAACAAAATCCTGTGCCGTGTTCTTCTTTAAAACTGTTATGGTCCTACATTTCTGCATCTGAAAATCTGCAGGATACTTGTTGAGTTGCATTTAGTTCTGCTAATCATGGTGTCGAATAAAACAAATTGAGCATGTTATCGGTTCATCGTTCATTTTGTTTTGCATGTTCACAGATGAAGTCGATTTGCAGTAGACAAAAAAGTGAGAGACTACTTTTTTTTTTTTTTTTAGAAGTAGACATCCTTGGAAATACTGACAGAAAGTCCAGTAACTTACCTTAATTGCAGTAAGTAGCAACTGTAATGGGGAATCTATTTTTATGCTAGGATTTTATGCCAATTGTTTTTTTATTAATGTGTAAACGACAGCTTTCATGTTCCGCTTGGTAGCAAGGAGTTAATTGTAACAATTTTACATGTCAAAGTTGATGTCTACTCACAGGCTAGTATGACGTCTCACCATGTCATGATCTTGAGTAAAAATGCAACAGTTTCACAGTATTAACACAAAAATTACAAACACAATGGTAAACACGACTCAGATGCTTTTATTAAAGACAGCAACAATTATTTATGCAGATGGAAAGATGTCATGATAATATTAACTATAACCTTTAATTTTTAATGTATTTTTTTTAATTATTTTTAGTCTTAGAGGAATTTAGCAAAATGTAGAAGTAGTTTTCAAGTGCTTATTGAACAGAATATATACCTTTTTGTTTGTTCTATGTTGATAGACTAATGTTGAGAATATAATTAGCTGATACTGGCTGGTTAATTAGTCGGGGTAGTTGTGCATGTAGACCCTGTGTGGCATATAGGCTATGTCAACATAATATTTCAAGCAAAAGCATCTTTTTTGGTGTTTTCTGTGTTATGTTATATTTTTGCTATTACAGCACAAAAAATATTGGATTTTAACTAAAAAAAAAAACATAGGATATCATGTTAACCATTCTCTTAAAAATAGGAAACAAAAGAGAACATACCCTTCAAAAATGATGTGCTATGATCTTCTCAAGTCAGGACACAGCTACAGGAAAGTAGCTGCTCACCAAAACTTAACCAGCATTTAGAGCAATAAAATTGTGACCAACAAGGCGGGACAAGTACCAAAGTTTATCTTGTGAACACACACAAGGAGGGGGAAGGCAAAGAAGATTAACAATAAATCTCCAAACTCACTGTAAGAGAACTGCAGAATTATTTTAGAGTAATTTTGTGTCAATGCAACAAAAGCTAAATCTATTTTAATGCTTATTGCACATCTTAACCAGACAGGGTTGGTAATAAATGTGGAGGGCACTGTATGTGACAACTCTGAGTGGAACCGCATGTCAAAGAAATTCTGTGGCAGTCTGGCTTAGATGGAGAGACACCATGTGTGCTTCGGTGTCAGAAAGAAAGTGGAACCTGGTACTTAAAGCCATGTAACTTCATTTCTTCACAAGGCAAATTCACAACAGTGTGATGGGAAAATGAAGTAACGTGAAGGTTGTAAAACCTGGTAAAGCTCATCTAAAAGATGGGTTTAAATGAAAAAAGGAGTTAATGATTATTCAAACTATAAGTAACTCATGTGTGCTGATGTTTCATCTCTCAAATGACCCCGAAGTTGTGCATTGCATTTACCTTGTGAGTTTGTGATAAACAAATCAATAAAACATGATCTAATTTACTAAGATTTGTATTAACTGCTTTGCATGATGAAAACATTATGAGGATAATTGGATATATAAAACAGGAAAGAAGCGGTTTTAAATGTTCACGTTGAAATCAGATTAAAAATAATGCCCCATCTACATGTCTGATATGCCGTTGATCATAAGCTTGTTATAAAACTAAAATTAGGCATAAAGCAGAAGCCGAGAGGCTGCAGTAGAAGAAGTGTGGGGCTGAAACAAACAAAAACGGTGAAGGCTGAATCCAGAGTAAAAGAAAATCAGGCTTTGATCATGAGCGTGGAAAATCCTGTCCACAGGATTTTATTTTTGCATGCATTTTTCACTTGATAACATTCATGCAGTTAGATGAGGAATTGCTCAAGTAAAGGTATTAGTCATTTTTGGAACAAATAATATGTGTTTTTCATTGCAAGAGCAGTGTGTCTTCTTCCTGGTGTTATGGTTGTCATATGTAATTCCATTCCAGTTAAAAAGTGTCGAAAACTATAAAGATTAAAAAGTAAAATGCTGCAGAGGTGTCTTCCCTTAACTAGTCAAGTGTGGACTTGAGCTATTTTACTGCTGAAAGCACATCCATTGTCTGATCGTAACCTGTGGTTGCTGTTGATCTCTTACCAACTGATGCAGTGAGGAAATTTGTAACCCAACAATAATGAAATGTTTTACCTGTGAGAATATTGCAGAGCTATAATTATAAAAATGTTGAAGTTTTTGCATGTACCATCAACCTCGTGCTTTACTCCTTTTAGTACCAAAAATACACAGTGATCATTACAATATGCCACATCCATCATCCTCCTCCACTTAAATTATCTAATCATTATTAAATTGCAGCGGTAACCTTCAGAATAAATGCAAAACTAAGTCACCTTAAAATTTCGGTCCAAGCACAGAAAGCACAACAAGAGGAAAAGAGACAACAGTAAAAAATAATAAAACATAATTGAAAAGAGGCAATATGTTTAAAAGTTTCACTGTACCTCTGTGTAATAGCTACACTTTTTATGTACACGGTTTTTCACTCTCAGTGCAGATACTGACTCCTGCCTGGCTTCCAAAAGCATCTTCTTCAGATCTTGATACTCGATTGCTAGTCGTTCGTTCTCAGCACGTGCAACCTCCAGGAATCCCTACACACAGGTGAAGAAAATAGCATTATGTGAACTACATATGTCTTACACTGACAAAGCCTCTCGGCTGCCATGATCTTACTGACTCCTGCATGATGCCCCATGCCATGGCAGCATCATGGCATATGGCTAAATTCCTCATGCAGGGACAGGGAAGCTAGTCAGAGCTTCCCTGTCATAGGAGACAATAGGAGACTAGTCATAGGAAGCTAGTCAGAGCTTCCTGAAGTTTCCATTCAGGGCTTGTTTTTCAGCAAGCCCTGAATGGAAACTTGCTGGAAAACCTGTAAGAGGCTGAAAAAGACTTGAGGTCAGGGTTCATCTTCTAAATGGATAATGACTCCAAATATGCAGCCAGAACTACAATGATGGGTTTAGATCAAAGCATTATATTGTGTTATTAATATGTTAGAATGGGCTAGAAAAGTTCCTTTGGTATATCCAACAGGATTCAAGGATATTGATATGGACAGTCAAAAACAAAAACACAGCAGTGTCTTATTTGGAAGTGTACATCCTGCTGTCACTAGCACGAAATGTAATGTGGTGTAGTCATTTTCTGCAGTTCATCTCTATGCCATACTTGAACAATAGTGACGCCCAGCCTTCGTCTCCACATTTTGTCCATCTTCCCACTTTCATCTCCATCAGCTACAATACGTGCTAAACAGTTTAATAGGCAGTTTTTTCCTCCACAACAGGTAAAGTGTTATCTTCTACGCATTGTTGCATGTTACCCTAATCTTAATCAAAAACAGAAAACTAAAACTCCCAGCACACAGAAAAAAAAACTGCATTGTATGATGTGGGGAACAAGCATAAGAGGCCACTGTGGGAGAGCATGCAGCTAATATCAGAGCAGTGATCGAGCTTTACATGATCAAAATGATCAATGCTTCCAAAATGACAAAAACTGGATATAACAGATAAAACACACATTTAACATACTGTAAAAATAGGGAAGTAACATCACTATGTAGTGGTACGGACATCTACAATCTCTTTTCAGATGCACACATTCTATCCTTGGTCTCCTCAATAAGCCAGAATAAATAATAGGAATACAGCAATGGACACCTTTTCTGTGAAATAAAGCAAAGGATTCACAGCAACGATGCCTCTCGGTGTACGTCGCCTTTTCAATGTTTCCTGAGTGCTGGATAAGGGGACGTGAGAATATCTCAACTGTACCTGCAGACATAATGAAGTGTGTCTCTGCAGTAAAACAGAACAGCACTAAAGTGATGAGTTTAACCCAGCAGAAAGAGGGGCTGTAAACATGACAAATGCCTGCTATTGATTTCAGGTTTAATTACTCCATGCAGCACTGACAAAGCCCATCTGATGCTGTTGTGAAGTGTAAATGGAACAAATTACACTTCATTGCCCATAAGAAACTGATAGCGTCGGCAGTTTGCATTGTTTACCCTGTCCTCGCCCAAACGTCAAGGCCTGATCAAATCAAAACATAGGTGCGTGCTTGAAAATTGAAATTCGTTCACCTACTTATGGATTTAATAGAGAGGAAGTGTGGCTCCTCTTAAAATAAACACATTCAACCTGGATGTGTGTATTTTTGTGCATTTTCGATATTACCAAAGATGACCCCACATAAACTTCCTGTAACAGAGTGCGAAGAACAGACAAGCTGTGGTCAGCATATTTATTAGGATTTTCACATTCGAAGGTGTCTAATCATTCTGCTTCATGCACCATGATTTCCGGATGCACACTCTGCTTATTATGTTATGCTAATACAGACATTATGTGTGGTTTATATTGGTCTCAGTGATTAAAGTGACCCATTTCCTTAGAACCTGAAACTCTGCCTGATCTTTTTATTTAGCGGGGAGTGTTGTTGTTGTATCATCTTATTTCTTCAAGTGAAAAAGACTAAACTCCTTTTTGCATGGCTAACTTTTATCCGGCTAATGGGAGTTGTGTCTATGAGGAAGACTTTTAATTCTTAAATTGTCTCACGCCAACAACTTCTTTAAAGTTGCTGCACTTGGATGCATGGCGGCTTAAGCTCCATTGCCTTTTCTTGTTTTGAACTAATGCATTCTTGATCACCGTTTAATGAAACTATATACCACATGGCGATTTCACATTAGATAAGCCATGTGAAACCCCCATCAGCAAAGAGGCTCTGGCTGGGGCTGATAATCCTGCAGATGAAAACCTTACAATAAATAGGAGCTTCTCTTACAAAAAGACTGTTCAAATGAATGCTATTTCTTGCAGATCAGATTCATGTTTTTGAAGCCTGTTTCATGTTACGAATAAACACAAGTCAAGAGGATGTGATCCCTTTTACAAATCATATAGTGTCTTGTGTTAAAATTGCTATTACGAATGTTGGCCTACAGGTACCAAAAGCAGACACAGCATCACACCACGACATGCATCATCAAATTCGTCCAGACAAAAAGACTACAACAGCAGCGACTTGTCATTTGTGGCAAAAGCACTTAAACGAGATTGACCATGGCTTGTAATTTTAATTGCAGACTGCTCTGTTTTCTCTGTATCTTAAGGGACGTATTGTAACAAGCTATGTGCTGACACTAATCCAGAAACAAATAAACAAAGTGGTGTTTTATTTTTTTTTAGGGGGGTGGGGGGTTCACAGCTCATCTCTGACTTCACAGCATTTGACACACAAATTCATGTATTTACAGACGGTTATTGTGACATCGTTTTGTTTTCTCATACCTCTGTCTCTTCCATTAGTTGTCTTCTGTCTCTGAGATGAGCCAAGCTTCTCCTCTTGAGTAGGTCTGTTCGGAGCTGCCAGTTATTAATATCAGACTGCAAGGTGCTCATGGTGCGAGCAGCTGATTTGTTTTTAAAGTCCACCACATCTAAATCTTTTCTGCAAGGAGACGACTGAATTAGTAGAACTTCTACAGTTAAAGGTATGGTTGGAGAGCAAACAAGCTGTGAACAGCCTTTATATCTCTTGGAGGTGGGCAGTAATGTACCAGTAGGAAAAAAAAAATGGGAACCTTTTAAATATAATAGTGCTCATGATGCTGATATTTTCTTGGAACTTACTCAAGCTCTGCTATGACTTTTGGGATGGCTTCAATATCTTTTTCCATTTCACGAGAAGACCCTTGGTATTCTTTAGTTTTATTCATAAGAACATTATACCTATTGATACCGTTTTTAATTTTCCATAAGATGGCACCATGCAAATCCTGTAAGTAAAGAGAGTAAAGTAATTTAAAGATGAGTGTGAATCACATTTTGTTGAAATTATTTTGTCTAATAAACTATACTGCTGAATAGTTGCAACAATTGCGCTTTAAAAAAATAAACTTGTTCTTACCCTAGCAACTTTAAGCTGGTCCCTATTCAACTTGATGTCCTTCTCTAGGTCGGCTAATGCGTCTTCATGTTCACGTTGAGTCTTTTCGAGGTTTTCTATCAGTTCCTTCATTCTCTGTACAATAAAAACAATCAAATGTGTTAAAGATACTACCATTCTTACATCACGACTAGTAAGAATGTTTGTAAAAGCATTAGATTAAATAGTTGTAAAGATGAACCCAATATGGCCGCAGTTCCAAAACAATAAGATTTTGTTGTACTTCCCTCACAAGCTTCATCACTGCAGGTGGTAGCAGAATAATCTCAAATCCCTTTACATGTAGTTTTGCAATTGTTTTGTTGTTTTCATCTTCCAAATCATATCTGACTAATTACTCATATTTGTTTTGCATTTTTTATTTGCCAAGCACACATCTGTTCATCTTCAGATTTGCTATGAAAATGAACAGATGCGTGCATTATTTTAATCCCATTAAGATTAGTACAGTATTAAAAAATATTTCAGCTACATTTCTTTTACAATATTTTTTAGAGCTCTTTTGTCAGTGATTTTCTTTAAAACAGGGATTTCTTAAAGGAAGATTTTCTTTTTATTACATTTCTTTCATTTAATTTTTGCATAATGCTATAAAGGTTGGATATTCCTAATACTGTATTTTTAAAGCAACATTATGGTATGAAAATATGTTTATTCTAAGGCTTTACACGCATCTTTCCCAAAGATGCCATCAAATGTGGATGGTCCTTTAAGAGAACAAGTTTTTTTTTATTATCACAAATTTTTAACAAATAAAAAGCTAGATTAGGTTATTTTTTCTGAATACAATGAATATGATGTGTTCAATATTTAAAGATTTTTTTTCCATCAATAGTGTGTGAATACCATGTATTCTTGTCTTTCCCATTTTTTAGATGAGCAAGATGCAGAGGCCTCTGTGCTGTTTAACTGTTGTACTCCAGGAAAGCTATACGACACGGAATGTCTGAATTGTGATCAAGTAAAAAGGTGAAGTTTAAAAAGTTGTTTAAAAAGATTCAGTTATATTTATTTTACGAGGGTGCCAATAACTTAAAGGTTGTTGTTTTTGTGTTTTCTTTTTTTTCAGAATTTCTTAAGAGTGAAATCATTTATCTGCAATAAAATAAATTTATTATTGTTTACACTTTTTTACGCAGGTGTAATGAAATGTGTTGCCGTTTTATTTGATAACACACATAACACTTTCTTTTTAATTTACTGTTGTGTTTAGCAATAGAATTTATTCATCAAGTGTACCTTCACAATAGCCTCCAGAGCTTGTGTTGCAGAGTACGATTCATCAAATTCTTTCTGCAGTCCTCGATTGGCGAGTTCTGAACAGTCGTCATATTTTTTTAATTCCAAACTGAGTTCTGCAAGCTTCCCCTGATTGAAGAGGAAGTTATAAAATAGCCGTTTAGCCTTATACTTTTAATTTACATACAACAGGTATATGTAACATTTACAAAACGTTAAGTGTTTTTAAGCATAAGTAAATAAATATATTCAATCATGTTGAAACATTCAAAGAAATCCCACAAATTTACCTTTAGCTTCTCTACAGTACTCATGAGGTGAGCAAGTTCTTTTCTCAGACCCTCAATAATTATCTGCAAAGCAGAGTAGGAACACTGAATATCACTGGAAGAAACAATAATGGCGTAACCTGGGAATTATAGATAGAAAATAGACATATGGTTTCTCTGACCGTGGCTTCCTGGTCCTCCTTGATGACGAGATTCTCCTGCTTGTCCAGTTCAGCCTTTATGATCCTATGCTGCTCTGTAACCTCGGTCAATTCCTGTTTGGCCTTTTCCCAATGCTCGTCATTGTCATTGATTTTCTGGAGCATCTGCTTCCTCTCCTCATGCAGCTGCTTCACTTGTTTTTCGCTAACAAAGCACACAGTAAAGTATACATATGGTATGAACACAAACAAGTGACTCACCATGTAGTGCATGGTAGAATTTAATAGGGAACTATACATATTTTAGCACTAATTTGGCTTTGGTGCTGTACCTCTTACAAATTTTCGTCTGGCAGTCATCAATCTTCTGTTCATACTCCTTATTTTCTTTCAATAAGGCTTCAAGAGCTTCATTTCTTAAATAAAGATGTGCCTTTGTAATGACAAGTTCTGCTTCCCATGTAGATATCTGTGGTTTAGATTCAACATAGTATAGAAAAACGGATCACAAATATATTGAGGACATTATTGTTTTACAGTTACCGTGTGTTCCGGCATATAGAGGATTAAGTACCCTTACTGGGAAAAAAACAAACAAACAAACAAAACACAGATTTTACCTGTGTTTTCACATGAAAAAAATATGGCCACAAGTTCCTCATGGGATTACAATAATAAACATATAGGGGAAAATAACTACCAAAAACGGAACACATCTGAAAAACTAGTTTTTAGTGAATTGTGAGATACATGTGGAAGGTTTTCCTACATGTGTTTCACATCCTGCCATGCAATACGATTTCCATATATAAAACCTGCGGAAAATATTTCATGTATTGACATTTTTCACATTTTGCTGTCCTTATAATTTACAATATAATTTCCACATTTGAAGTGCTTTTGTTAAACATGGAAATCACATATAATCTTAAGGGTCACAGATGATTTCCATGGATATTACATCTGACCTTTAGTGTTACACAAGGGAAAATACATGTGGTTTACACAGTTAAAAAAAACAACACATCTTTCAATGTGCAAAACATGATTTTAATGAGAAGTTTCATATGTACGTATACTCCCTTGTGATTTTTCAAATGCAAATTAATGTTTTCTTACTTACCTTTATTTCTGACTCTCTTTGAATTGAATTTCGTTTATCTCTAAGTTGTTCATTTTTTTTTACTTCTTTCTCAAGTTCAAGATTGAGATGTGAAATCTGTGATAGATAAACACACATACCATAATGGTGGGAAACAGCTTTTTGACATTTTTAAACATTTTATAGAAAGAAAGAGAAAGAAATTAGTAGTTACTTTGTCCTCTTCAGCTTTCTCAACATTAGCAATTTCAGGGAGCCGGTCAAGAAACTCTGTCTGCTTCTTTTCTTTAAAAATGACAGCTTCTTTTGTTTTCTCGATCCCAATAAGCATATTTTTCTTAAGCACCTTCAACCTATTCAATTCTTTCCTACAAGACAAAAACATATTAAATTTGTAGTTATTCTAAGCACTGTTTGATATATAAAAAAACACTCCTTGTAGACAACAGTATTATTAAATAGTTGATTTCTAATCACTTTCAAAGTTTGCTTTTTGCAATACATTTTCAGATCTTATTCATACATTAACTGGTATGAATCAACTAGAAATATTTTTGCCATTATCCTATCTTTACCTTTGACTTTAAACATGTGTTATACTATGGAAACAAAAATCCAAATAATAAAAGATGTCAATGCCTATGTTATGTTGTAGTAAGAACTGTATTTCTTCCTACAACAGCTATATTTAATGAGAAAAATCATTAGAAAGTCTATTCAAAAGGTGATATTTGTATTATATAGATTCATACATAATATTATTGATACATTCCCAGCAAATATTTCTGTCAGTTTTATAATTAAAACTTTCACCTCATTAAAACTAACCTTCAGTTTTTCCAGAAAATCTTAATAATAGACAAATAATAAAAAAAAAATCTAACATTTTAATCCTAAAATGTGGACCTGCTGAGATGTGTGTTCATGCACTGTCCCACCTAATGCACTCCATATAGGACCATGATCACTAATTGAGAGGTAAAGTCAGATTTAATCTAAAAAGAGGATAGACTTCAGAGCAACTCAACATAAAGAATGGACAAGCTGTAGTCCATGTACCAAATACATCTGTGTGTAGTTCTTGAAGCCCTGACTCCAGCCACAGTCTGCACCTTGTGAATCTTCCCAAAACTCTTTTTGGACTTTGCTTCATAATCCTCTAAGGGTTAACATTATCCCTGTTGCTTGTGCATATTTCTCTATCACGATTTTTTCCTTCCACTCAACTTTCCATTTAATATGCTTGGCTAAAACACTCTGTGAACACCAAACATCTTTGGGAATGCCAATTTGTGGTTTGCCCTCCTTGCGTGCCAATCACTGTCTGCTGGACCCTGGTCGAGTCCGTAGTCTTCCATATATTGGCCAAAACATAATATTTCTATTACCGTTTCTATATTACTTTTTATTAGTCTCGTGCAATGTTCTAATTTTCTGAATACAAAAAAGTGGGTTTTCATTTGCTGTGAGGCATAATCACCAAAAAGCTTGAAATATATCATCATAAATATGAGTATATCACTATTTGAACCAACTGTCTTTAATGATGTTATTTTTTTTTTCAATTATACCAACAATAAAAGTTCTTATACAATGTTTTTTTTTAAGCAAAGACGTAATAATCTACATGTTTTGTTTTTTTTTGTTTTTTCTTTAAACTGACCTGTAAAAGAGCATGTTTATCAGAATGGAATTAGTTACTTCTAATTGCTACTGTAGTGTAGAAACTGCTTTTGGGTCATCTGTGTGTACAATTTTGCATTATTCAAAAAAAATATTCAAAAATATATAAATACTCACAATCTGTCATCTAGCTCATCTAATATTTCCTCATGTCTCTGCTGATGTGCCACCCTTTCTTTGGTGGCTGCAGTTTCCTCCTTTTCAAGCTCCATCTCAATCTGGAGGAGATCTTCTTTTGTGCTTGCTTGAACGTTGTCAGCCTAAACAAGGCGGTGTGATGTTTTCCAAGTTTATTTCAAAACAGTTTTATGCAGTTAATGATATAAATAATAATGAAAAAAGACATTATTCTGGTACCATCCAGAAACTAAGGCACAATCTTAAAAGGTCCCCAGGTCACTGTTTAAAAAGGAGTAAAACTTTACCTGTTAGATACTTAAATATCAAGATTTGTTCTTGCGGAGATGTTTTTATGACGATCTAGTTACAGTGCCTGCAAAGTATCTTTTCACATTTTGTTATGTTATAATCACATGCTTTGTTGTATTTTATTGGGCTTTAAGTGATAAACCAATGTAATATACCACATAAATGTAAAGGGAAATGGTAAATGGCCTGTACTTGTATAATGTACAAAATTTCTCTATCGTGAAAAAAACAACATTGCTTATTTGCTTCAGTTAAAAACCCAACAAATCCTGAGCTAAATAACTATCACTTGCTCATGTGCAATAAAATATCACATTATCAACTCCCTTCCAGGTACAAATACACAAATAGCAACAAGATGGAATTGAAACATTGGTTATTAGTAGTGGCAAGTTTTACCAATAGAACGGACAGCAGTAACAATAAACTGTGCAACCCTAATAACTTATTTATTCCTTATAGCTTAAATAAAGAACTAATAATTTATATCAAATTGTAGGTTTTAGAACAAAGAAAAACTTTCAAGAAAAGACAAAATATAATTTTCTTAAATTATATGTTTTAGCAAAAGTTATAAAGAGCCACTTTGGGGGGCCTAAAGGCCCTTTGGAGCTGCAAGCAACAGATAGGCGGTTTATCACCTAAAATTCCAATTAGGAAGCTGTAATGTGACAAATTGGAGCAAAAACATTGTATGTTTAAGCAAAGGTTTGCAGTTTGCTAAAGTTTTGAAGGCTCAGAAGGCAAACCTAAAACTCCTGAGTTTTATCTCCAGTGTGTCTTGGACAGTAGAATTAGACTAGAATGCACGAATGACTTGCATTCTACTTAAACCATTTCTTACTTATGGTTTAAGTAAGAAATTTTAAGAAAACCCATGTGATTTAACTTTGAGTCTATAAAAAAGTTATACCATTAGAAAATATATCCCAATCAGAACCCAAATAGATTCACTATTTACTTTTACATGACACTAAATAAAGGCATTTCCTACCACAATGTTAACCCTTCAATAAGAAGCTGTTAAATACTAGCATTTTTATGATACTTGTTTGAAATAACAATCCCTCCCACCCACAGCCCTGCAAGAATAGACATGTATGGATAATAGCTGGACAGAGGCTAAAATACATTCAACTGAGGCATACCTCGGCTTGGGCAATTTCAAGCAAACGTAAAAAGTCTTCCTGGCGCTCATTGTTTTCTTTCACAATGGGGATTTGGTTTCTGGCAAACTCAGTATCTTCTTGTAATTTCCGGTTGAGCAGTTCAGACTGCAACAGTTTCTCCTGGACCTCGTCAACTTTCTGATTTTCCCGTTTAAGCTGCCACTGCAACTCAGCGATGTCTCTACTGCAAGCATCGTGCTCTAGTGGAGGCAAAAACCAGTGATAAATAGCAAGCGTATTAGCTGGGTTTGAGAGCAACAGAACAGTACTTCTTCGCAGGAGATAAACAGATCTCAGATTATGTGATAGCTCACAATCACTGACCTCTCTGAATAATTGCGGGATGCTCGTTTAGCTTCCACAGTGCAATAGCGTCAATTTTGTTCACCAAGACTTTTCGTCTTCTCTTCTCTTTCTGCAGAGCTTCCTCTGCAAACTGACGATCAGCCTCCAAACGCTCAACCAGATTCACGACTTCAGAGAGGACATCTTCTATTTTCTCCTTTAGAGGTGATTTTTGATAACCTTCCAGCGGGGAAAAAAGTTATGATGATGATGACACATTCCTCCAGTTTAAATTTGGCAAAACTTTTGTGAAATGATCAAGTCGACTTAACACAAGTGCATAGTGCTTAGGTTTAGATGTATTGGAGCATTACAGAAAGAAAGTAAGTCAGAAATGTTATTCATGTGTCCCGTTTTACCTCTTGCAGTAATCGCTATCCCTTCAACATACAAGCCTGTAGGATCAGAATCTAAGTCTTTGAAAGAGAGTCTCTGAAGTCTGTGAAAACCATCAAAACCATGTAATAATTTATGCAGTAGGGGAAAAAAAAAAAGCTAATTAAAAACAAGCAAATAATTCACCTTAAAGTTTCGATGTTTTGGAGATTATCGGGATCAATCTCTGGTTGACTTATTCTAGGCTGGCAAAAATTAAAGCAGCAAAAAATGTGTTTTGTACTGATTTTATCATAATAATGATTTTTTTTTTCTCAATTCAACGTGATACACACTTTATCATGGAGTATTTTTTACCTTCTGAAACCAGTTGTTTAATCGACTCCTCATGTCTTGGATATGGCAGATAGCCGTGCTGGCACATGGTGAGGGAGTGTTCAGTAAAGCACAAATCCGACGTCTACCAGTGCAGACAACCTGAAGGTCTGCTTGATCTAATGAAAGACAAAACGTAAGGATATTTAATTCCATCAGTTCTGTTTCTCGTGCACCTTAAATAGTCACTACAAAATAAGAAGCACTTATCTTTACATAGCAGCAGAACTCACAGCTATTACAAGCAATAATCTTTTAATGGAAATAAAAATAGAAACAAGCAGGCCTTAGTTGGAGCAAACACGCACACAATTGTCATAATGATACTGTGCAAAGTAATTAATGAAATGTATTTGGCTGTGAAAGATATTTTGTTTTTCTATTCGCCAGCTGATTCTAGTGGCACAGCCTTTAAACTGAAAAAGGAAAAAAAAAAAAAATCTGTCTCAAGACAAACCCAAGGGCACGTTTCCTATTTCTTCATGGTAAAAGGGCGCCATCTGGTGGGAAAATGGTGAAAGACACAGATACTGGAGATCACAAACCTGAATTTAAAAGTACACAATGCTTTAAAGAGGAGCCTTAAAAAATGTTGTTAAACATGTTGCTATTTTGAACCATTTGTCACAGATGAAAAAGATTTTCTTTGTGTACGTTTCAAATTTAAAATTAAAATAAATATTTCAAATAGGTCAGAAAAGTTGTTTTTTGTAATTTTAACTACTTTGTTGGTTTAATGATATCGATGCTGATGTCTGTTTTTGCAAGAATGGCAAAATATAGTGTTATTTTGACCATTGTAAGTATTGTGATATTAAGTTTAAATCAATCCCTCCTTCCTTTGAAAATCAACTCAACAACCCTGAATTTTTTCACAGAACCAAAAATTACTCTACTGCTATGGTTCGCAAAGTGTGGTACAAGGATCTCTCGTGATACTTGGCCTTCTTTTAGAGGAGAAAGTTTGGTTGCAACGATTTATAGTACAAATGCAAAGATGAAGGATGCCAAACTCCTCAGCGAACATACTACAGATTCTCTGGGAAGTTAATTACAAGAAAAGTCTAATTGCATCTGCGAAGTTACATTTATGACTGTTAGGTGAAAGTGGACACAACACTGTATTTAAAATATTGTTTACATATTATTTCCATAATAATACAAACTTTTCAGCAGCATTGAATTCTATAGAAACTTAAATTCTAGTGCCTTCCAAAAGTACTTATAATACAAATCGTTCCACATGCGACCATATGGCACCTTCAAACCTTAATGTATTTTATTGGAAGTTTATGGATCAGACCTACACAGAGTAATGCATAACTGTCAAGTGGAAAGAAAAATACAAAATGGTTTTCAAATTTAAAGTGTTGAACTTGGTGCCACTTCAAACAATACTTTAAATCACAGACTGAATGCATTTACAGATTCGTCTTTGCTTAAATACCTCAAGCTCAGGTGGAGTGGATCCATGACCATGAGTATGTCAAATTTTATTTCAAATTTTGTAATTGTTTAATAGGGATGTAATTGTTGCATGAGGGAGAAAAACAGGTTCATTGTCATGCCAACAGGATACCTCACAAGAAGTGTCTGGGCTCATAGTGTTTGGGGGGGGGGGAGGTAAGATCAGCAACATTTCATACTTGACAGCTTTTTAGCAAGGACGATCATTTAACTGACCAAGTGTTTAATTTGTGAGTAGCTTCTGACAAAACACAGTGTAGCACGAGTTAAAGGGAAACCAAGAATAAAGCTCATTTCCTGCTGGATAGCTTTTGTGAAAAATAAACACTGAAATAACCAAGTGGAGCAGGAATGTGGCAAGGTTTGCTCTAAATCATGCTGGCAGGGTTATAATGCACACAAAAAGAAACTCCTTCTAAGTCTGATAGCCAAACTGAAACGAGGTAAACTACAGTAATATATTTAGTTATACGTTTAAAATATCTTTGTCCACAGCCAACAGCACCACACAGGGACCCTAACAAGTTTAAGGAGGTTTATTTAGACCTCCTTAAGCTGCAAATGGACAAAAAAATAATAGTTCATTTAAAAGAAACAACTATCTAAATATTGTGTTACCTTCTATTTATGGATACTGCAGGTAACTGCAATTAACAGATATTTGCACAGTTATTGGTACCCATGTATAAAAAACTTTTTTCAAAAATGTTGAAATGGAGACACGGCCCTCCATGAAGTCTGTCTTTGATGCCGTTATCTAACACGACACTTTGGAGATTGTTTTTAATAGTCAAATCCTGACTCAATATACACAGTGCCACGTTGGGGTCACCGCCCACACTTGTTCAGTTCTAGTGACAAACAAGGCCAATAGAAAGTTTCTTGCAGTCATGTCCAGACTTACAAAGATTAGCACACAGCTACCTCATTTGACAAGCATTTTTTTTTCTTGTCTTTCCTATTTTGAAAAGTGAGTGTTGGAATAAATTTAAATTAACAGGAAAGGAAAACATCAATTATTGACCAAAGTTTCTTAGACATTTTGATCAGCTTAAAAATGTAAAGTATAAATAACAAAGGTGTTTCAGTTACACTATGGAGTAATTATGAATAGCTATAATAGTCAAATCAGATTATTTCTCCGTTTGGTTGTTTTCCCACACTAAATAGATATGGTTAAATCTAATTATTATTCGTGTCTGATTATGCCCACAGTTATGGTGGGTAGTGTAATGAAATACAAAGTCAACCACACTTATAAGCACCCATAACAAAGACGTGCTAAAAGGCTTGAATTAATTAATCTTTTATGCAGCAACAATTCCGCTACACAAATAAACTTTTATTTTGACACGATTTATTCAGTGAAGAAATTAACAGGCTATTGGTTGACACAAGATCACACCTATAGAGGAGAAATGAAGAGCATTTCTTAAAACTATATTTTAATTACAACAATAATCTTCATCCTGTCAATGTTCTAAATATATTGAAAGTATTCAAGCAAAAAGCTAAATGAAAGAAATAATCGTCAGATTATGCTACTGCAAGTAAATATTTTTAACCAAAGATTAACTAAATAAATAACTTAATGCCCGTTTCTCAGTGGTAGTTCTGTGATAAATGTCATCCTGGCCAGATCCAAATGTACAAAACAGTGTTGGACTCACCAAAACAAAATGAGACTATTTAACTTTATCAAGTATAATTTAGATTTTTTTTTTGTTTTCAAAAATGTGTTCCACAAATCATTGTTTTATCCTCAGTGTAAAATAATTAAGCCTAGGTTTAATCAGTACATGTGTCATTCTTTCTTGCTTGTTTTGCTTATTTGTTGTTGTTGTTGTTATGGACTTCCATTACATGCACATTCTGTGCATTTTTCTCTCCAAATGATTATCTGCATATTCTTTGACTGCACAGTATATTTTTCTCACATTTAAATTTTGCCCTTACTGTACACGTTTATTCTTATTTTTATGTTTCGTCTCTGAATAGGCATTTACCCACTTACCTAAACTTGCTGCTGTGACACCTGAATGACCCCACTGTGGGACAATAAAGTATTTCTATTCTATCCTACTAGGCGCCAACATCCCTGATTACCTTGTTGACTAGCTCGTCCTTCCCTGGATGGTAATGCGAGGGGTTTAACTTTTGGCATGTCGCAACTCTTCCAAGTGGGATATTTGCTGTACAATAACGAACTATCGAGACGTCCTTAAGGGTCCTGAGGGAAAGCAAAGGCATTTCTATCGTCAAAACTAGCGTAATTGGAGTTTAAAAAACTTAAAATACATCGAAACTGATCTTCTTTCGCAATAAATCATAGGGGTTTAAACTCCCATGGTTACAGTTTATAACAAAGTTGGTAAACGGGAGGTAAACATACCTTCACTCATCTCCGGATGTCGCTCTGTCAGCTAACGTTAACTTGACGTTTAATTAACCAAGCTAATGAGAAATTAATGAGCTGAGGGGGGTCGTTGTCATGGGAGAAAGCGAAAGCGAAAAATGCTAGCTATCAACTTACTCAAACTTTTGGCTGCCACCTCTGCCTGTTGTGTTATTGTCGCTCACCTATATGCTTAAAAGTTTAGAAATGCTTCGTGTTTCCATGCAACAAGGTTTGCTCCGAATGAATCAAGTTGCTGTCAATCTTCTGAGCGGTTTGCCAGTAACAACGGCGGGGCATGTGCTCGTTTGGGGATAAGTTGCGTTCAAGAGCCGTTGAGAAACGTCACAGGTGTATTTTACAAAGAGATGAACAGGAGTATTTTGTGAATATTAATAGCTGACAAGGTAAAATATGCGCAGAAAAAGGAGACAATAAAACAATAAATGCAGGTGTGTTTTTAAAATAGAAATATAACATGGAAACTTGACTAAAGATCCTAATTGCATATCAGTTTTTGATGCATTTCACATGTATCTTTATGGCAGGAATTGTAGACTCTACAACCTGTGGCTCCAGAGCCCCCATGTGGCTCTTTAGGCCCTTCACAATGGGGTTGTATACAAAAATGAGTGACGCCACCAAAGGCGGGTCGGAGGATGGGGAGAAGGGTGAGGGGGTGTAATGGCCACCCCTACACAAATTTGCTTGGTACAATATCCCCTCACCCTTTTTCCCCCTCCCCCAACCACACTTCTAGCTGTACTGTTATTTAATAGTATTATGTAAGATATGAGAGAACATGTTTTTTTTTAAAAATTCTAGTTAGTTAGTTAGTTAGTTAGTTAGTTAGTTAGTTAGTTAGTTAGTTAGTTAGTTTGTTACCTAAGACTTTATTTTTTTATTTTTATGGTTTCCTTTATTAGCAAGTCTATAGTCTCTCCAAGCCCCCAATTCCCTCATCCATCAACCCCCAATGACAACGTCCCCCACCCCCATTCCAACTTTTGAAATAAACGGTAGCAGCATCATGCTGAGGTGATATGTTGTTCTAGTAGGGACAGGGAGGAAAGTTAGATGTATGGATGGAGCAAAATCCAACCATCCTAAAACATGTATCTGTTTTGCTTCACCATCATACTCGTCCCACTGTTGTGGTGATCGGACACAATTAATTCCAATAAAATATTTGTCTGTCGTTTCAAAAAATGTAAAAAAGTTTAAGAGGTAGGACTGCATTTTTTTTTCACTTCTAAATTTCAGTCTTGTTTTGTAGGTCAAAAAACAATGTGTCAGAACAACTGAAATAGAATATAATATACTTTATTGATCCCCAATGGGAAAATGCTTAATTTAAATAGAATTTAAATAGAAAACCTTAATGTTCACATTGTTTGCGAGAAATTAAATGTTTATTAATTTTAACATGGATATTTTCAGTAGAAAACATTTTGTAATTGCATTTATATTCACACTTCCCTTAATTGACTTCAATCAATATCCCAGTTCTACTTGTCTAAATTACGTCATCTACTGAAGACAAAAAGCTTAATCTGTAAACTCATTTCATTTGGACTCGTATAACTATCCAGTTCGATGGTGTAATTCTTCTCTTGTGTCGCCAGTTTTTTTTTTTTGTTTTCTTTTTTTTTTTTTTTTTTTAGATTATTATTATTTTTATTTTATTTTATTTTCTGTGTTTGCATCAGTCTTTAACCCCTGTGCCGCCACACTGGCGCATGTGAAGAGATTCCGCATTACGTCATACCGGAGGCTGCCTTGTTCTGCTCAGCTCAGCCAGAGCGCTGCTGCACGAAAATTTCCACAACAACACAAGCGTTGCAGGAGAGCGGCGCGATAACAACGGCTACTTTGCGCCGTGATGCAGCACCCCACGCCAAAGAAGTCGTGATTACTCCGCAGGGCGCGACGGATTCCCCGGGTGGACGGCAGTCACGGTGCAGGACATGCCTCGAAATAAATTCTGGTAAGTCTGTGTGCAAAGTGCGCTGCTGCAGCTGCTTCTCCTGGTGGAGGCAGGCTGCAAAACAGAGAAGAGACCTTAACCTACTTTGTTACTCTTGGTGAAATTAGTTTGTCAAGTTTGAGCAGTAAAAACGAGATTGACCGGATCAAAAGAGGTGAGATTTTTATTTACTTGTTCATTTTTCTGTCAGCATCAAGACCACACAGATTACTCTAAAGCAGGGACAGGTGATGCTTGAGTAGAGCATGTTCTGTAAGGTGCCTGTTGCCATTCCCCCTGTCCAGGTACATGTTGCATGTATTGTTTGTAATGGATTTTAGTCGTAATTTTACAAAGCGAAACACAACATGCCTCAGTCTATTCACAGGAGTGACTCTCCTTTGAAGCTTGTGATTGAAATGCAAATTAATATGTATCATATCACATAGCTGGGCAAGAATACACATGTTTAACCATTCTGCTTTTTATTCAAGCAAAAAACTCTCGTGAACTGAATTACAGCCTCAGCAGCCATAAATTTGTATCTGCCCTCTGAGTCCTAAAGTTTTTGCCCTTTTGCAACTGAAACCATGGTGATTATGGGGAGACGACACCTCCATCAAGGCTCCATCACTGCCTGGTACGCAGCCTGCAGAGAAAGCTTGTATCTTCAGCTAAACAGCCTTTTTCTACAGCACCAGAGCACAAGAGCTAATTAACCTTAAGTCCCCATTGCAGCTTTTTTATTCCTGTCAGGGGGGTAGGATTTGGATGCTGGAATAGTTTACAGTCTCGTGATGTAAAAATAACTCTGCTCACTCAGTGGTAACAGCTGCCATAGTGTCTGGAGACCGACAGACTGGATTGTAACTTTAGTGTTTGTGTTCAAAGGCCTTGCATCATATTTTTTTTACAAGTTGGCCCAGAATTGTAGTTCACAATGCTTGTATTGATTTCCTTGTCTAAAATCAAGAAATATGTTTAAAAAAAAAACTAAAGGAAAGAAGTGAGGACACTTTAGTTGTGACTGTAGCTAAAAGTGGCAAAAGAATGATGATCTTCAATTAAAATTTTAGTTCCTATACTGATGATCTATGCTCAAATGTATCCAGTGAGGATGATGACGACTTTAGAAATGTTGTCTAAGTGCAGTGTTTTGGGGACTTATCAAACCGGTATCTTACAGAGAGATTTATAAGCGTTTTGTGGTGAGCCCAGACAGTCTTAGTATTGGTCTCTAGTGACAAAAATTTTAATTCAAATGCTAAAATTAGAGCAACATTAAGGTAGACATTGGAATTTATGCTGGAGTTGTATGTCTCCATAGTTTTTTTTTTTTTTGTCTCATCTAGCCATGCAATGGTTGTGCATTTCTCACCTTTCTCCACATAACCAGTCTATGCTTTATTCATGAGCATTTAACTGCAGCGTCCTAATTAAATCACCATAACTCACACCGCAGTTAGTTTCCACAGATCAAGATGTTGCTGGGCACTAAAATGTAACTTCAGGTTAATGCTGGTTTAAATGGAAGCTTAAATATTCAATAGGCATCTACAGTCAGGTGATTTCTCTTTTATTTGGCTCACATACACAGAGAGAAGAAAAATGCTGCTACAAGTAATTATCTGTAAAAGAAAGTTTTTCTTTACCAATAAAATGTATGCTCTTAACCAACAATCTTAAAGGCATCAGTGCTTTTGCAGGCACCTTGTGATTTGGCTGTTTACTCCCTGCTTCTACTATCTTTCCTGGCATTGTGTAATCAGAGATTCATCTCTGTCCGTGTCCCAAAGCTACGTACTGAGATTCTGGTTGCTTAACTATGGAAGTG
Organism: Poecilia latipinna; assembly: GCF_001443285.1. NCBI lineage: Eukaryota > Metazoa > Chordata > Actinopteri > Cyprinodontiformes > Poeciliidae > Poecilia > Poecilia latipinna. The sequence continues at coordinate 503,626 of NW_015112643.1, read as the reverse complement.
TGGTTTCAAAATGTGGTTTCAACAATGATTGTTTATGATCCATACTTATACACTTCCATGCAGCTCACCCATGTTTCCTGCATAAAATATCTGTGCATCAAAAATGCTCAGCATTTTGATGCACAGATATCAAAATGCTGATGCCACTGTGACAGTGGCATCATTGCCACAATGATGCCACTGTTACAGTGATGCCACAGTGGCATCATTGTTAACCTTTAAGCTGTCACAAATGCATTTGACTTATGCCACCAATCTGTGTGATCCATATATGGTGGGGTTTTCTGTTCCACACCGCATTATTCAAAGGAATCTTTTTGCTATTTCGGTTAGTCATCTGCTTTGAAAGCCAATGGAAATGCCTGTTGCAATTTATTTATGTTTCAGAACTTATTTTTAGGATGTTTATTTTATTATTTTTTTATTTTATTTTTTACCAAAATACAATGATAAATGTCTTTTAAAAATGCTCCATTGCTGGAGGTTCCAAAGTTCACCAAAGAGGACACAACTCATTGGTCCTGTCTGCAGTGATTTACTAAATGGCAGCAGAGACAGATTAAAACATAAAAACATTAAAAAAAAAAGTCTTTATTTTTGTTGTTGCCTTGACATTTGCCCATCACAAATACTGTGTACCATTAAAAAATAGCACAGGTCATTCCCCTGAGACTGCCTGGCAGTGCAACCCTATATGCCCATCCCTGCTTTCATAATGGCATGAGACAACTCATTTTTAAAGGCACTTATTTTCAAATAGTGACAGAGTGACAGTGCCACAGCGAAAGAGTAATGTTTGCTGGGCAGATGCCAGGAATGAGGATTGGGCTGTGCAACTAGAGAGCCAGAAAAGCTGTTCAAGAATGCGAGGTCTTCTCATTTGTATTTAAAGATAGAGACGGCACATGCTGTATGCTTACAGCTTCTAAATTCAGATATCTTCAGCTAGGCCCATTCACATGGTCAAGGTTTTGTTGTGCCACTTGCTCATATTATGGACAACTGTTGGAAGGAGGAAGACTTGGCTTTGTAATAATCTCACTTTGGAAAGATAAAGAAAAATGGCCACAGTGGCTTGTGAAAGCTATGCTGGCTATCTTCCCTCTCACTGATAAACAAATTGTATTTTCTGTGCTGGTTTTTATATCGTCTCTACCAATAGATTGTATCTATCTCAGATATTTCCAAGGCTGAAAGCAAATGACAGAAGGTCCCATAACTGGCGCTCAATATATGATGGGGGGGAAAGGATATTAATGTTCATCTGTAAGATTGTGCAAGATAAATGTCACATTACAGACAGTAGAAAGTGTCAAAATAATTTAGCTTACATCACAGAAACATGCCATTTTACCAGGGCTATGAAGTACACTTTTAGAAATGTGTCTAAACTACTTAGTCCTGCGTAGAACTCCATTTTATCCAAAGAAAAAAAGAAAACAAAAAACAATTTTACCATTCCTGCTGTTTAAAGTCCTTTCAATACAGTTCACTGGTACAGTGCAGTTCACTGGTTAATACAGCACTGAAGTAACCAGAGTTTCTCGCTTTATCAAGCATAACTTAAGAATAAATGGCTCATTCTCCACCTGTTGCTGCTCAATGCTGGTCGGTAGCCTGAGAAAATGCTTACTACACTCACCCCTTATAGGAGAAGGAAGAGTAATGTCTCCAAACAATGCCCTTGCTAAATTAGAGTATTTGATATGAACATATGATTTGTTCCAAGTTAGCTAATGGTTTTCTGACATACCCTCCTGTGGTGTCAAGGGCTGATAATGTTCGTCTTGGAGTAACTGTATTATACATTACACTCTGCCACTTTAGGCTTGGTATATGTATAATAACACAGTCCTCCCCTATAAACTGCTGGTCTGTTGGATAAAAGAAAACTCTTCAGGTTTTTCCTTCCTTGAAAAAAAGGTGGGGAATCTCTTAAGTGTTTAAAAATCTTTGCTATTTTAAAGTTCTTAAGTGGCCGACAGTGAACTAGCTACGTTAACAGATAGCTTGACTAACTAACACATCAATAGTTTGCCATACTCCCCCCTGGTAATGTATAAATGGCAACATTATCAAAGGTTGTAGTATTCTGTACATTAAGCAGCTTAAAACTACATAATGAATGTTTTTTATTTATTCGATCCTGTCATTGTATTAAAAGCTTGTAATATTTTTGAAAACAGTATTGCCATTGTCTGCATATTGCCATTGGATCATGATTAAATCTTTTGCTTCAATACCACGTCACCTTGAAGTAATGCTATTTTTACTGAACGTTATTAATGGGTGAAACCATTTTCTGATTTCTGTGAGTCTTCACAGTACAATATTTAAGCTTACCCGAGTCTGTTAAAGTAATTTAAAGCAGCAAAGCTGACAGATTGTCTTGCAGAAAAAAAAGTGTTTCTTCAACTTACTAGAGCAACTGTGCTCTCAGCTTGCCTAACGATTTTATTCAAAAGACGTTTAAAAACTTTTTTTAACAAAACTTTTTTTTTTTTTTTTTTTGGTGTGCTGTGGGAGGTGTTATGCGTGTGTGTTTATGTACAGAGCAACTGGGATCTTTGCTGCCATGGCAACAAACCACATGACTAGGTGTATTAGATTGCCTCGGACAGTGTGCAATGAGCCTTGGTGGGAGCACTCTCTCTGCAGCTCTGCTCCGTTTCAAAGTCATGTTCCTGTCTAACTTTTAATCATTTCTGATAGGCATTGTTGTGAGACTTATTTCAGGAGCAGATTTCCTTAAAATGCTTGTGAGGGTCAGATTGTAAGATCTGTTTACTTACTGTAGGACTGTGGAGCAGATGGAGCTGTCGAACTATTTCAGCCCCTTTGAAATGGAACAACTTTATCCTGCCATGTATGCCACAACTCCTGGCAAAACTAAAAAGTCAATGCGTCAAGAGCATTTGTGTAGTTTAATTGTGTAAAAAAAAAAAAAAAAAAAAAAAAAAGCTTTTAGAAAATGGTGTTTTCTGGGCTTTTACCTGGTGGCTTTTGATATTAGCTATATGGGCAGAAGCTCAGGGAGGCATTAGACAGAGTGACTGTGGAGCCTTTAGGAAAAATAAAAACATAATGTATCTGTCAGTATATACCCTTGAAAAAGTTTTATATTGCTTTAATGCTTGTCAAGTCAATAAGGAGTTGGCACTCCAGCTTGCTGTTGAGTCAAAGACTAAACTAAACTCCTAAAGGTCTGGGATTGATGTTATATGCAACTTGCCAGATATGGATCTTCTGTATATATCAGAAGATCTTGGAGATTTGCTTACTGTGCTGATTTTTAGTTCAGTTGATTCGACTCTGTGATAGAACATTAATCAAGCACAGCTTAATGAGCAAAATATCAATGACCTGACCTCTCATGGCAACTGTTAAGTTGTACATTTTAGACAGCAAGCGAATATTTTGTTCTTGAAGTTTATGTGTTAGAATAAGAAGAAATTAAGGAAAGGTAAGAATTTGAAACCATTTAACAAAGGTCAGGTTGTATTGGCATGAATACTAGGTCGGAGTATCTTCACAAACGCAACTACAGTGCAGAATCCCCAGTCTGCAGTGTCAGTAGACAATGGCGAACAGACAGTCTTGGTGGTGGCTAAAGTTCACTGATGCATGTGGGGATTGAAGGCTTGGCCATGTGGCACTGTCCAATAAATGAGCTACTGTAGCTCAACCTAATGCTGGTTATAATAGAAAGGTCTCAAAATACCTTGTGAATCTGTATCGAAATCTACCAGTAGACGGTTAAGAGTAAAACGCTACTTTTCTTTGTCTAAAATTAAAGAAGCTTAATGTTCTGTATCTCCACTTGACATTTTGGACAGTGAATTGCCACCATCTTATTTATTATTTGGTGAGTAAGTATTGAATCTGCTGTTGTGAATAACAATATCTCTCAGTCAACAATATCCCTCAGTCACTCAAGCAGGAATAACATTTTGACCAACATGGGCACCCTGACTAGTGTGCAGTCCCGCGTATGCAACAAACTGCAGATCACTGTGTATTCTGACACCTACCTTTCTAAAGCATCATTAACTATTTGAGCAGTTTGATTTACATGGGTTAATCTGTTTGATCAGATCACATGTTCAGGCCTTCACTCCCTTAGGCCGCGAATGAGCATTGACCGCCGTGACCCTGTTGTCTGTTGTCCTTTCACGACCGTTTCTTCCTTTGATCAGTTGTAGCTAATAATGTTCACTGCACGCTCTGAACGCCTCACAAAAGTAGCAATTTTGAAGACGCAATGACTCGGTCAGCCTGCTATCACAATTTAGCCCATGCTTGCTCCTTTTTAAGTCCTTATGCTTGCCCACATTTAGACCCTTTAACACGTCAGCCTTGAGGACACAATATTCACTTGTTGCCTAATATATCCCGCCCATAGACAGGTGCCATGGTGAATAAATTATCACGGTTGTTCAGTGTTCAACTGTTTAGTCATATGCTGTAAAGCTGAAAGTGTAATGACTCTGGCATTACTTTCTCTTCCTTTGAGCAGAATGATTGAAGATTGCGGGCGGAGGGGTGACAACATGGCAGACAGAAGGCAGCTGTATGTCGAGATGAGTAAGTGCTCAGGGCCACAGTTCATTGTGATGGATGGTGGACTATTTTATGCTCTGACCGTAAAAACTGCAATTTTTTTTTCTTTGTATGTTTTGAATAAGGCAAATATCATGAGGATCAAAAGTTTTTGCTGATGTCAACCAGTCTTGATCCAATTCTGAAATTGTAATGTAGATAATTATGGTGTGTACCGAGTGAAATAGCTCGTTATTGTAGGGTATGTGTTTTTGACATTTTTTAAAGGGTCATTGTAGCATCGCATGCATCCATTAATTATACTTGCTCATCATTTCAGTGTACTGGGGCTCTGGTACAACCTAATCAGGTCATTTCACTCAATAGAGGCATTGAAAGCTCGTTTCTACGCTAACAAGATGCCAAGCATGTCTACATTATAATAGTGGTCCTTACAAAAGCTATTGCATTGTTTGAAAAATTGTTTGTAAGATGAGCCCAATAACACACATATTAATTATTTTATGTTTTGCACATTAATATTCCTCAGAACATGAAATTACTAGTTTATCTATTCCAAAGTAAAAACTGGGAGCAAATTTACAAAACATGCTAAATGTGTACAAACCACAGGTTGTTCCTTCTTCTAATTGTCAAACTACATGACAACAATTTTATTAAATACACATACTACAACTTAAAAAAGTTTTAGGAAATTATTACATATTAGGTTAGATATGCTAACATATACCTAAAGCTAAAGGCATGCCATGCAAACCAGAATTTACTCCTCCTTCTTGTCTTAAACTACATGTACAGATCCCACCTGGGTTTGTAAGTGAGGAGAGGAAGTTTATGACCTGATGCTTGATATTGCTCACATCTATTGGATTTCAGTTTTCAACTGCATGTTTAGTTAATGTGGTGCAGAAAAAAGCAGAATAGCAGCTTGCAGGACTTTAATTGAAGTGAGCTTGAAAGGATTTTTTTTTTTATCTTTGTCTAATGCAACAGTTCAATTAATTGAACTGTTTGCTAAGCAGCTTTAGGTCTGACTATGATTTACACACAGAGAAGCTTCAACTCACTGAATTATGAGTTCAGTTATAATTTCATTGTAAAAATAAAACCATCTCCTTTTCAGGGGCACAGGATTTGGACTCAATACGATTATCAACATACAGAACAGCCTGCAAACTCCGATTTGTGCAGAAGAAATGCAACCGTGAGTCTGACGTAGAACACATTTAACATTTAACCTTATCCCATGCTAGCTGCCAACAAATACGGCTCTTTCCTCACGGTTCTGTTTCCAGTGCATTTGGTTGATATTTGGAACGTCATTGAGGCTTTCCGAGAAAATGGTCTGAACACCATGGATCTCAATTGTGAGCTGGCTGTGGCTCGTCTGGAAGTGGTACTTTCCACCTTGTTCTTCCAACTTAACAAGCGAATGCCAACCACTCACCAGATCAATGTGGAGCAGTCCGTCGGCCTGCTACTCAACTTCCTGCTGGCCGCCTACGACCCGTGAGTAAAAAGTCACGTGACAGTCCAGCTGTCAAAGTACAATTTCAAATTCCTTCAGCAAAGGAAGTGCATCAGAAACTGTTCTCCAAATTTCACTCTGTTTTGTCACTTCATATGACGAAATTATTATGATTCAATTTTTGTATTTTATGTTTATTTTAGGGAAGGCCATGGCAAGATATCTGTCTTTGTTGTGAAGATGGCGCTTGCCTCGATCTGCGGAGGGAAAATTCTGGATAAATTAAGATGTAAGAAAATCATAGTACTTGTAATTGTGAAAAATGATATTATAATCATCCATTTTTCCAGTAATAAATTAACATAATGAATTTATAAATAGTTCATGGTGTCAGTAATGTGCTGTTTTAGAATTATTAACACAAGTTTGTTTATTTTGTTTTTTTCTAGTTGCACTTTCCACATCTCTGTCTGTTTAGTGTGCAGTTTTTGCCTTACTTTCCTTCTCCGTGTGTTCAACAGAAGTCATTATTCATTTTGTCATGTCTTAGGCTTTATTACATAATGCACAAAATCTGTGGGAGTTGCAGCTTGTAAGAGAAAATGAGAGGGGTGGGTGTATCATTATAACTGCTTTACTTTGATTTGTTTACAGACCCAAGTGGGATAATTGTATTGTATGATTCTGTAATTAGCCAACTGCAGCGGCAACTGACAATTAGTTGAATTAATTAATATTCTGTTTCCCCCTCATTGTTTCCAGATATATTTTCGCAGATATCGGATTCTGCTGGAATAATGGTGCACTCGCAGTTTGACCAATTTCTGCGAGAGGTTCTCAAATTGCCCATGGCCGTGTTTGAGGGACCTTCTTTTGGCTACACTGAGCAAGCTGCACGAGCATGCTTCACTCAGCAGGTAAGGGTTCGTTCACCACTTAATGTACTGTTTCTTGCAAACATATTCATACCCACTGAATGTTTTCACATTTTGTCAGTGTATTTGCGATTTTATGTAACCAACAGATTAGAGGAGAATTTATCAGAAGAAGGAAATTGACATGTGCCTTTCAAATACTTTTACACAGGAACTGTCTGGAGTTTGGTGCATGCATTTGTAATCAGACATGGGCCTCTTGTTTGCTTCTCTGATTATAGTTCTCCTGTCAGTTTAGCGTTTTGTGTTATATTTCATTTTGTGCTATCAAAGTAAAAAGGGATGTATTCTAATGCACACAACTCTGTCAGAGTTCTAATAGGAAAAGAGAATAAAAAATAGACATTTATCCTTTTTGTTGAACTTCATAATTATGGTCTAATCTATGTTGGTCTGTCACATTAAAACCCCTGCAGGAAGACATTTAGTTGCAATGTTTGAAATTTGAAAGTTCACTACTTCTGAATACTCCTGCGAGGCGCTGTGTCAGCATTGACACGCTGTAGATAATTCCTTTGCTCTCCTTTGCACTGAACGTCAACAGAAAAAGGTCTCCCTCAACACATTCCTTGATACGCTGATGTCAGACCCGCCCCCTCAGTGTTTGGTGTGGCTACCTCTCATGCATCGGCTTGCCAACGTTGAGAACGGTAAGAAACGTTCCGGCAATGTAGCTGGGAAGCTCTCAGGCCTGAGGAAGATTTAAAGTTCGGCTTTGCATCACAGTCGCATGATTAGTCAAGCAAACACGCCGTGAAGCACACACTGCAGGGACATTACATGCACTGTATGAGTAAGAATGTTTGTGTTTATCTGCGATGGAGTCATCATCACAAGCAACCTCCGTGTGAACAGTAGAGACACTTTGTCATGGGCACACACATATGCACACCGTGCCATGTGTGTAATTGCTTAAACCGAGCGGATTCAACAAAGCTCGCTCGGCGTCTTCATGCATCTCTGTTGAAATTAATAAAAATTAATCCTATTTTCTGTGCGGTGTGCAAAATATCACAATTATTGTCTCATCTTTTTTTGTATTTTTGTGTGTGCGTGTGTCTGTGTGTTTTGTCATGGTTGTGTGCGTGTGTGTGCATGCGTCTGGCTCCTCCTCTCCTCCCTGCAGTGTTTCACCCGGTCGAGTGCTCCTACTGCCATACTGAGAGTATGATGGGCTTCCGCTACCGCTGCCAGCAATGTCATAATTACCAGCTCTGTCAGGACTGCTTCTGGAGGGGGCATGCCAGCGGTTCCCATAGCAACCAGCACCAAATGAAGGAGTATACGTCATGGGTAAGGAAAGGAAAGGGGAGGAGGGGAAGGAGCTAGCTAAGGAAGGTGTGTCTGCATTGAACCATTCAGTGAGGCTATTTTTGTTCTGCTTCACTTCTTTTGACAATATCACCCTGCTCATGTCATGTTTTTTTGAAAAGATACCTGTTTTTCTACTAGAAATCCCCAGCTAAGAAGTTAACCCATGTCCTCAGTAAGTCACTGAGCTGTGCCTCCAGCAGAGAGCCCCTGCACCCCATGTTCCCCGATATGCCAGAGAAACCTCTCAACCTCGCTCATGTTGTGTAAGTTCAATTCCTAGTTTTTTATATTATTTAAAAAAAAATAATATTCTAAAACTGGATCAACGCCAGAGAGCTCCCCAGTCTTTAACTTCAGTTTGATTTTTATCCCTTAACTGATAATGATCCTTTAGGTGCCTTAAAGTCTATCATGAATCTAGACAATCTCCAAGGTCATTTGATCGATACGGTTTAATTGTTCTAGTCTGTAACACTGTTTCCACCTTTTTATCTGATTAGTCGACCTAATGGCAGATAGTAAAAGGCCTCAGCACAGTCAGAAACCTTAAGATTTTTCTCATCAAAATGTTGCGCAACCTCTGAAAAGTAGAAAACAGACACAACGATTCTAAGCATTCAAGGCTCTTTGATTTACCTTTACATGTTTTGCTCGTATCTTCCTAATTCTTAACTTTCAGACAAAGGTCACATCTATAGTAGTGTTACTGATCAAGTAGTTGCTCTGTCAGTTGATGCATTTTGCCCACAATTAAATTAAGTGTTTCGCAACATTTTGGGAAAAATCCACCTGATTTTATTCATTTATATGTAAACTATGTCCAAAGTACAATGCCTCAAATTAAATTTTCTTCGACAAACAGTTTCAATCTGCTGAAAGCTGGGGGCAGGTATCCAGTGTTCGTCACCAAACTGGTTCCAATTCTTACCAGATAATGTAAAATCTGGTGTCAAAACTTTAACGCAAACGTTTCTGTATTGAACCACGACAAAAACTTCAATCTTGTTTTGTTGACCTGGTCAGATTGTAATAAATTGTTCTTCTCTCTGTTCTTTACTTCCTTCACACTAGAGACACGTGGTGAGTTTGTGTTAATTCCATTTTCACTTTGTCCCGTCACACTCATTATCTGTCAGATCATTTACTGACATTCACAGTCGCAACCTTGTGCCACCTGATGTCTTTCATGCATGACACATAACTAACCATATTTGTTGTCATATCGCAGTACATGCATAGAAATGGAAATCAGAGAAACATAGTCAAAAGGAAATCTACAAGACTTAAAACGGGATTCTTTTAAAGATCCAACAATCGTTTGCTGTTTGCTTTCTTGTGACTGGATTAGAAATAACTTTAATTTCTCACGCAGGCCACCAAGACCAGTAAATATAACCAACGACTACTCGCTGTCCCACTCCATGCCTACATCAGGGAACCCTTACTCCACCAAAAAGTGAGTATGATCCTGCCAACAATGGTTGTCCTGGATTTTACAACAGATCTTTTCAGTGTGCCCCATTCCCTAAAGGCCCTGTGACCCACACAATCTTTTGTGTCCATTCCTTTATTTGCCACACTGTGTGTGTTTGTGTGTGCAAACACTTGTGTATTTCCATTTGTTGTGGGTCCTAAAGCTGAATGTAAATGGCTTGCCTTACAGCCAGAATAATGATGCTGGCCAAAAAAAGTCTCGGTTTGGGGTTGCTCAGCTGTTAAAAGGGAAAGGGTAAGTGACGTAGGCCTTACTGCTGCAGATGCATGTGCAAACTAATGTAGAGCATAAATGTAGGACATAGTCTAAAGCGTCTCTGTCAGCAAAATGGTGTCAGTTCATTTAACACAGAGGGGTTTACTCAATTGTTCTCAAGAGGGTGTTTCGTGAAAATCATTTTCCATCAGCCCCCTGCACATTCACACAGGAATAAGAAATACTAAGTACTATCTCTTAATATGTTGACGTTGCAAATTGCATTGTCAGTTGCTTTGAAAGATTAAAAAAAAAAAAAAAAATACAGTTTATTTTTAAATTATAAACCGTTTGAGCTCCTCTGCAACTGCATGTAAAAGACTGGGATTATTTTACCTTCCATAGCTCACCCCTAAAAAACACAAAGATAAAGTGTTGAGTAAAGTGTTGTTTTGCTTGGGCTATTAGCAGAGCAGAACATTTGACTGCATAGATTATAATGTGCAGACATTTTGATAGTTAACGCCAAGATACTGCACCTGTTGTGTGTGAGAGAAGAAGAAGAATAGTCAAACTTATAGACACCTTTACGAAAGACAAATAATATGAATAATATTTTAAAAATTAGGATAGTTGGCGCATTTGCTTGATTTTGTAAAAGCGAGTAACCAGCTAGGACTTTTAACAATGCTGCTTATAATTTAAGCCTTTGCTTCTTAACACTGAGCCAAAGGAAGTGAGTTCAGTGACTCCCCAGTGAGGGAATTCTGGTACTTTGGCAGAGTTTCAACTCTTAACAGGAGTGACATGTTGTGGATATTGAGACATGATGTTACTATTACATGTTCAACATCCACTAAAGGCATTCTGTAGATGAAGACTAGTTTTTATTTTTATTTTTTATCTTAAAGTAAAACTGATTTGCAATTTTGTTTAGGTCCAGTTAAAGATAAACAATAACAGACGATTAAGTGAAAGAACAAAGCAATATTAGGGTTTCCAAATCACATAATTTCACAATGCGCAAAAGTTTAAAGTATCTAATTAATAAATTACTTAACTTCTTCAGGTTTATAACAGCAGGACAACCAGCTTGCCAACTGTAATTTTAAAACTGAGTGATCTTAAAATGCGTGATTATCTGTTTTCCCCAACTATAAATAATTCCTGACTACCTGATGGTCGTTTTTATTATTACAAGGAAAAATGTCCTACTTTTGGCCAGCTGACCAATAGGGTGCAGCAACAACTAGGACAAGCGGCAGCACCGCATCATTCAATATAACACAAGCCTTCATTCATTAAACGTAATTGATTATACCAACACTCATTTTCATCAGTGATTTAAAATAAAAAAAAAAAAGAAAGAAAGAAAAGCAAAGCCACAAATACTACTGTAATGGAAGAGTTTTCCAAATGTGAAGGGAAAGTATTGTATAATATTGTATACACGGAATAAGAAAAGTTAGGTTCAAATATTGGCTCAGAAGACGTTATTTGTTTCAATCTCCATCTTCCTCTTCGCTGGACAGAAATCGGCTTTTCTGCTCAGAACGGCTGTTCTGTCTGCGGTGGCTTGTTGAAGGAGTCGGTGGCCCATGCTTTTTGGATGTCTTGGAGCTTCCTTTCATTTGATTCAGAAGCAAATGATCAATGGGATAGAACTGAATCCTTTCAGGTTAAGCCCAAGCTTTCCTTCCAGGTTTTGCCTTTCTCTCTGTATGTTTCTGTTCTTTGTCTGAGTCAGCACACATGCCTACTGGAGATAACGGCTTTCAGGACACATCAGAAGCTGATTAAGCAGCCAGATGCAGACTTTGGGAAACATTTAGCCACATCACATTACACAACCAATAAGACAAGTGTTTTTTTATATACCTAATGCAGACGATATAACGTAGACAGACAAACATGTCTTAATTTACTTAACAGGAAATTCTGAAGGGACCTGACGATGAACAATTAGAGTAGGGGTTCTCAACTCCAGGTCTCAAGTGTTGGTGTTCTGCAACTTTTAAATGTGTCCCTGGGCTAACACATCTGAGTCAAATGGCTGAATTATCTCCAGAGTCTGTTAATGATCTCATTATTTGACTCTGGTGTGTTGACACAGAGACGCATCTAAAAGTTGCAGGACACAGGCCCTGGAGATCTGAATTTGAAGACCCGTGATTTAGAGTATTGTCAGCTGAATAAAGGTTGACAATAAAGATTGTCAGCCTCAGCTCCACCAGCTGCTCTCGATTTATGTGTTCACATCCACCTGAATAATATGTAGTTGCGACCCTGGCTTGATGTATCTGGTTTGTTCTGTCTGGACTCATGTTTGCCTTTCTTCTGAATCAGCATTAGGGTCGTACAATTGAGGAAAGTGTTCAACATTTTCTTAACAAGAAAAGGTTATAGAACCTTGTTTTTATATATCCTTGGGTTTTTGTTTTTGTTAAAGAGACTGTTTCAAGCTGTTCTAGATAAAGACTGCTGTCTGGGAGCTGATGTTAAGGTCTGACACACACACTGATATATTATAAGCTGGAACAGACCAGAAGGCATTCATTTCCAAAACTCAGTGACTTCATGGCTTTAGGGTCATTATGTGGTTTAACAATCTAAAAATCATCAGGGGAAAATATTATTTTAGCTCAGTCTAATGTAATGTTGAAGACCTTTACCCCAAGCGTTGGTCATAGTGTACCTATCTATGTATGCATATGTGAGCATTTTACAAACTTTCTTGAATTTCTAATGTTGGCTGTTGAAATAAAATCATCTACATAAGAGATACTTTGAGCTACAGTACTTTTGCAGTCATTAAGAGTTAGGGATCATCATGACATGTGTGTGTGATTCTACTGATGTTACATTAGCTGCTGTTTGGCCAATGTAAAAGTTTCCAACAAGGAGATTTTTCGTGGTGGTTAGAGGAGAGAGTCAGGTTTTTGCTTCAAATACCTCCTGTATTATGTATTTCTAATCACTGTACAGTAATAATATAGAAAAAGAGCTTAGGAAAATATTTACTAAAAACAATAGTTATCTGAAAAGACTAACTTCCTAATGACAACCTAATGGAGCTTGCATGTAGTAGCTCATAAAGCAGTTGTTAAAAAAAAAATCAGTTAGCTTCAGTAGCTAAATCAAAAGGCTGCATGTTTGACATATTTCACCAATATATTGTCTATTTTTTTTTTTTTTTGACTATCCTCCTGACTACCATTAGTTCATTTTTGTCCTCTGTAGAGGACATTTCTAAACTTGAATATCTCTCACCCCCTGCATTCTACTGAATTAATTCCTTTTGGTATCTGGAGAGGACATTTAGGGCTTTTCAATGATACCACATGTGAAGGGGTGGGACTTTTGTACGTATCTTTTTCTAATTCATAAAAATTGCATTCATCAGTAATAACACGTTTTATGGGAAGAGACAAAGTAAGTGCATAAAACCTTTTATTGCCTTACAAAGAATGTGGGATTTAAAAAAAAATGGTGATTGGACAATATTTTTTTTCCTGGAAGTCAGGAGGCTGTAGCAGTTCAGCTTTTAGACGTTTTTTTTGTTGCTGTTACCCGGCATGTCTTTAATTGTGCTCCTAGCCTCCATTAGGAGTGGCTCTCCCAAATATAATATGGCCTTGTTTATCTCTAGTCATCCATGAATAGTTGTTTTTCAGCCACTCTCCTCCCCTCCTTTGTTGTGTGCTTTTCTGCCTAAGTTTCCTCCAGCCCCCCACTCTGCACCCCTCCCCACACTCACCCTATTGTTGTCACCTGTGTAACATAATGTTTTATGTTTTGTGAAACCCTGCACTGTTCTAGGTTAAAGCACAACCTCGACGTTGCCGATAGACTTGCTGACGAGCATGTTCTCATTGGCCTCTATGTGAATCTGCTCCAAAACAGCCCCAGATCATGGTTAGTCGGTGGGCAAAGTGTTGTTCTGCTGACCTCTCACCTCACGGCCTTTGCTTTTAACCTGAAGTGCTTCTGAGCGTGTCACACTCCTAACAACGCATGATGTCAAGCAGTTTGAAATCTCTGTTATCTGTCATCAGTGAGCCAAACAAACTTTCTGGTTTATTAGTTGTTGCCGAATTAAGTTTGTGAAAAGGGAAAAAGAAAAAAAAAAAAAAAAAACGCATTAAATTAACTACATATTCAATTGCCTAAGAAAGACAATTGATCAAGAAAGCATGTAAATAATTTTGGTGAGTTTGAGTTTGGGCTGGAAAACGTCATGTCACTGAAGCATTTGTTAAATAATAGTTATGTGCACGCTGTTTTTTATTATAACACTGTAAATATTCTCTCTGGTATGATGCCCTATTTGTGTCATAGTGTTTTATATATAGCGCCTGTACAGTGCCTTCCAAAGAATCCATAGCACATTTAGTCAAATAAAACACAAAGCTGTTGTGATAAATTAACAGAAAGTAGGGCACACCTGTGAAGTGACAGGATAAGCAACCATGATTTTCAAATTTTTATTTATTTATTTGTTTATTTTTAATTTTTCAAATAAAAATCTGAAAGTATGGAGTCCAAATGTGTTACATGTCCCAGCATGTAACATACTGACGTTTTGGAGACATAAAGTAGAGTTTTGATAGGTGGCACAACTGCAGGCTACCAAGACATTGTCTTCTAGCTATAGCAGCAGGCTGCACAAGCAGAACATTAGTCAAGGAAGCATTCAAGAGGCCCATGGTAACTGTTAAGAAGTGCAGAAACAGCTTAGGTGGAAGAATATGTTGACATGACAAATGCTAGCCCAGATTTACAAATCCCCCGTCCTGTGTTGGAGAGGGGCAACAAAAGCTGCTGCTGGAAGAAAACTATAAAAAAATCACATTTAAAATCTGCCACTTAATCTTTTTGAGTATCACAAATATGTGGAAGGAAATTGCTGCTTAGAGAAATATTTACTTTTTTCTCCTACATCCATAATTCTCTTTAATAATGAAACTTATCACTCTATAGTACAGCATGCAGATATTGGTGGCAGGATCATACTGCGATTATGCTTCTCTTCAACAGGAGAAAAGCAATATTTCTGAACTGCAAAGATGTACTCTAAAAGATTTATAACTGTTATTGCAGCAAGAGGTGGTTTTACAAAGTAATATATTAGAGGGAATGAGTATAAATGCACTCCACACTTCTCAGATTTGTATTTGGAAAATAATGCTGAAGAGCATGTATCATTTTCTTCCCGTCATTCAACAGTTATGAGCGACTACCTCATATAATGAAACACATTTTACAGTTTGTGGTTGTAACGTGACAAGATGCGTAAAACTATTAATACTTCTGCAAGTACGTAAGTATTTCTATGTGTGCGTGTGAATGTTAAACCACATTTTCTGCTCTGGGGAATTTCTAACACAAAGCAATCTTTGTTCTCATCTGCACTTTCAAATAATACTTCAAATGCTTACTTTTTCATGTCTTTTGAATGCCTTAAAATCATTTTGTGGACTGTGTGGAGCTGGCCTAACAAGCTAATCAGACTCTGTAAAGCAAAGCAATCCTCCTCCCTGTTTCTTCTGCACGTTTTTCTGCGCAGAGCTCCGCAGTATTAATTGTGTCATGTTGTGATTCTCTATTTTCCTCTTGAGCAGTTTACTGGAAAGCAGTAACCATCAAGATGAGGAGCACAGTCTCATTGCTCGCTATGCTGCTAGACTGGCTGCTGATGCTGTGGTGAGATATACCGTACATATGATGTTTATTGCACGCAAATATTAGAGCTTGTTTAAATGTTGTCTGGCGCAAAAAAAAAATAAAAATAGCCTTGATGACTCAAAGGGGCTAACGTACACTGCTACTCCGTTTTTCAGTCTTTTCTTCTGACATGGTGGTCGTTTTATAGTAAACCGGAGTAGATTTGATGTATTGCTGATGACTTAACGCTTTACAGTCTTGTCTAAAATATGACACGAGTCAAAAGATGACATCACCCGTGTAAAAGGTGCCTCCTGTGGCGTCTCTTGCTTGATTTGACCTGCAGGTTCAACAGCAGAGGGTCCCCATAGACCTCCCCTACTCTCTGGATGCCAACAAACAACAGAGGCAGCTCATTGCAGAGTTGGAGAGCAAAAACAGGTTAGAAATGACTGTGTTTATCAAATTGTTCAGTATACTTACAAAACATCATTTGAATGATGTATATGTATATATATATATATATATATATATATATATATTTCCCTGTGGTACATACAGTACCTTCAGTACCCTTAAATTATTTTTCTCCTTAGATAATAATCTCCTTCTCTTTCATCGAAGAATGTTATTGTTTGTAATAAATTTGAGCAATTTCAACCTTTCATGTCGACTTCCATGGAATTCACTTATGCTTTTTGCATAGATGATCTTTATAGCAAAATTATTATTTTTTTGTGTTTCTTTGTTTCTAATTAAAAAAAAAAACGTTCTGTCAGAAGGATATTGTCACATTTATACGTCCATATGGCTTCAGCTGCTGCAGATCAACATAGATTGCTGTTTTAACTTAAAGGTTGAGTGGGGTTTTTTTTATTATTATTATTATGTATCCTCTTTGAAAAACAATGGAAATGATTTTTATGCTATATTAAGCTAATCACTTACAATATGTACAGGGTTTTCACATTACAAATGAATGACGTATATGAGCTGTGTGATGCTTTTAAACGAGAATATGGGAAAAAGGTCAGGTATAAATAATGAAACATTTTCTGCTGCTGTATATTTAGGAGACTAATACTTGGCCAACAAGGCTGTCTGGAACACTTTATTCTTAGCCAATCTTTGTGACGATGTTAGATGGTGTTTGCAAGTCATAAACCTGGAATGTTGCTGTTTTAGTCTGTGTTTAAAATATTTACAGACATAACTAAATCTTCCGTCTGGGGAGAAAAAAAAAACTTTCTTGATCAACCTCCCCTGCATCCAGATCCAAATCAAGTAGAATATGAACATGGTTAAGCAGCTCTGTGCAGCTTTTGGATATCTCTAAACAGCTAAAAGATTACATTGTTACCAAATGTTTCTGCTGCCCCCTAGTGATGAAAAGTAAAACACACTTGTTCAGTCACATTGTAGAGCTTTTAAAAAGTGTTCAGCACAGAGACAAAATGCACATTGTGCTCCTTCAGAACAGAAAATAAAAAAGCGTTGCGTTTGTGCCGAGCGCAGAGAAATCCTGCAGGAAATCCAGAGGCTGCGTCTTCAGCATGAGGAGGCTTCCCAGCCGCCACCAGACAGGGGCCAACAGAACCCCACCCTGCTCGCTGAGCTGCGACTTCTCAGGTAACTTTTTCAGTCAAACCAGCGCTTGCAAGAGAGGCACAGTTCTGCTGAGGACGCTAAAGAAACCATGTACAGAATGTAAATTAAGAGGATGCGTCGGCATCTGCAGATGTCGTCTTTTCACTCCTATTGATCGAACATCATGTTTTCTCACAACTCGTGTCTTTTGTTAGGCAACGCAAAGATGAGCTCGAACAAAGAATGTCTACTCTGCAGGAGAGTCGCAGGGAGCTCATGGTGCAGCTGGAGCAGCTAATGATGCTTCTCAAGGTACTACAGATGTTGCCTGTCATCTATTTGAGAGCACTGCAGTGTGGCCAAAAACAGAATGCAGTTTAGGTGACTTTGTGTTCACTGGAGGAGTACAAACTGTATCCTGTGTCTTTTTTTTAACTCAAGTGCTGAGTTCCTGTGCAAGTTGTGGTAAGAGGATCTTCCATGTCTGGAAAAGCATGGACAACCTTTTAAGAAAAAAAGAAATATTCCCAGAATATATAGGCTCTCCCATCCAAAATGTATTTGTGAATGACTGAATGTAGTGTAAAGTGCTTTGGAGTCCTCTGGACAAGCTAAAGCACTGTACAAGTATGGGCCAGTTATTGTTTTTCTTTTTTTTTTTTGTACCATCACAGTATTTGTTTTTCACATTTGTATTTGTATTTGTTAAAGCCTGACCACTGCAGAAATACCTATTGTAATTTCACAGTAAAGTTTATTGCAGATTGAATCTAGATGCTGATATTGTGTGTGTGTGGGTGTTAGCTTTATTTATTTATTTACTCTAGTGAAGTAGGTTTTGAGAACTGTCACGAATGATCATGTTGCCTTTTATTACAATTTCCCCAAACTTTGGATATTAGTTAAACTTCCAGCATCCCAAAAAATCAATGTGATGTAAAAAAAAAAAAAAATCTCCAACAGATACCTTCAACAAATACGATTCATATGCTCACATTGAGCCATATTATGTTAACTCTCTGCACCAAGACAGAATTTTCTCGAAAGCGTAACATTTGATAATGAGTTGCGTGTTACAAACCGTCAAACTTTGCATGACAATATATAACAACCTTCGTTCTAACAATCCGTGGTTTGGTTTCTTCCCGCAAGAGTGCTGGAGCTCTTCGAGGAGCCCACATAAACCGCTCCCTGCTCTGGCTTCAGTGGAGAGGATATCAATCTAATTAGCCTTAACGGATCAATGTTAATTCATTAAACTTGCATGAGGAAGCCACATGCTGGCCACAACTTTGTGGAAAAACAGATCAAATTATTTTTTTAAGATCTAATTAGTGTTTTATAAACTTTCAATTATTGTTGTTTCTTCTTTTTTTTTTTTTTTTTTTTTTTCCCAAAAAAAGAAAGAAAAAAACAAAGTGAAAGGGGAAAAAGAATTCCCTG
>NW_015112643.1:455514-481922 GCF_001443285.1 Poecilia latipinna | reverse complement strand
TTTATAATCTTTGAATTTTTTTTTTTTCTTCTTTTTTTTTTTTTTTTTTTTTTAGCCAGAAGAAGAACGAAAACAAGCAAGTGTAAGTGGAAAAAGTATTGCCTGGATGCCTGTACGTGATGGATACATTTCTGCCCTGATGTTTTGATTGGTTTAGTTTTGCTTCAAGCAAAGTAGTTCCGTAATTTATCTGAGTCTAGGCATAAAAGGTTTTTATCTTTTTATGTTGCTAACTTCAGTGTATTTAAGTTGATGCTATGTGATAGACCAATTTGTAAAGCAGAAGGGGAAAAAAAAAAAAAACCTATAAAGTAAATCCCCAGAGAGCCCGTACTTTGAAGAGCATCTGTGAACATGAACGTTGACTCTTGCCACAAACTCTCAAACGCATTTGAGTCGGATCTCTGATTGAGCCATTCTAACACAGGAATACCTTTAATATGTAAATGGTTCTACTGTGTTCCCGCAGCTACACACATGGGATGATGGTGTTCAGGGTGTTAGTTTTTCACCACTTTGCTTAATGCATGTAAGCTAAAGTGTTCAACTTTGTACTCATGACCAGGGCACTTTCTTCCATAGGTTTGCTGTGACCCCCTATATGCATTGTGGAATACTTTACAAACTACTTTTTAAGCTTTTTTTTGTTTTGTTTTGTTTTTTTCTACATTTGTGAATGGCTTGACAAATGACCTATTATATTTTCCCATCTGAGCTGGGGTTTCTCTGCAGCTCCTCCAGAGTAAGCACCTTCAAATAATGGATTAACACATTTTCTGAGATGCTGGGAGCTTGACATATTGTTTTATAACCTAACCCTGCTATTCATTTCTCCTAAACGTTATTTCTCACCTGTCTGCTGGTTCCTTGGTACTGATGATGCAGCTCGTTCAATACTATTTTCTAACAAACTTCCGTGGCCTTCAGGGTACAGCTGCTTGAGATGGGATAATGTAAAGGTGGATTCTATTTAATGATTAGGTAACTTTGAAGGCACCTTGTTTGCACTGACATTTATATGAGCATATCAGAGAAAAATGGAGTGATCTCATATGAATGTCTCGCTTTTCAGGCTTTTTGCAAAAGAAAAAAAAAATCTTCATAATTCTCCTTCCACTTCACAATTATGGTTTTGTGCTAATCCTAGCAAAAATAAATAAATAAATAAATAATCAGATGTAAATATTTTTGGTCTGACCTAATAGTAAATGCATCTTTACTGCTTCACATATCTTGCATGTGTGATATTTGCTTTGGTTCTTGCTTTTCAAAAACCTTAAATGAATAAAACCACAAGGAGAATTGTTGAACAATACTTTGTGTTGCTTTTTTTTTTATTATTATTATTATTAAAGGTCTTCCTGTGACTATGTTGCGATTAAACCAGTTTTCTTTAAGCTCCGTGCCACAGCTTTGAAACACCCTGTATGCTCTGCAGACTCAGGGTCCCGGCTCTCCACGCTCTTCTCCCAGCCACACCATCAGCCGGCCGATCCCCACGCCAATCCACTCGGACTCTGCTGGCACCACTCCGACTCACACACCTCAGGACTCACTCATGGGCGTGGGAGGGGATGTTCAGGAGGCCTTCGCTCAGGGTAACACGGCACAGCCTTCATTTTGTCCCTTGAATGCTCTGTGCTGTCACTTTTAAAACAATTTTGGAATTTTTTTTAAAGGTCCAAGGAGAAATTTGAGGAACGACCTTCTCATTGCTGCCGACTCCATAACCAACACTATGTCATCGCTTGTGAAGGAGCTTAATTCAGGTAGAAGTAAATGGGATAGAAATGATTGATTTCCAAACAGCAGCTTTTTAAAATCTGCTTCGTTCCACAGAAGGTGGTAGTGAGACAGAGAGCCTCTTGGATTCCGACTTTGGACAGTGTGACCTAATGGCTCCAACTTCCTCAGATTTTTACTTCACTTATAAACCAAGGTATTTATCAGATACAGTAGCTATACCGGCTGAAGAATCTTTATATCAAGTGTCCATGCATGAGTTCATTGTTCATTGTTGAAGTTGCTCAAGGTGAGACTTATTTTTTGTTGCTCTTGTATCAGACCTGCTAGAGCTGCAGAAGAAGAAAGTTTTGAAAACAGTCTTGACCAGCAACTAGAGGAGGAGCTCAAGTTGGAGGAGCTGGTAAAGCACAGACAAGAGACGGACAAAACGTGCTTGGTAAGTTCAGGCTTTAGATAATTTTGGCTTTGGATTGCTACGTTTGTTTTAACCGGCTCTTTGTTTTTCGGTTGTCCAGGTGACAATGGAGCAGTGATTGGGGAAGCCCAGATGACTGGTAAGTTGTGTGGAAAGACTTCATCAGATTGAAGTGCTAAACTTTATGTTGTCAGAGGTCTGGAACTTAAAAGAATGTTTAATCTTTCTACCCAAAAAAGGACCGTTTCCACTGCAGTGAGTGGTACATTTGAAAGTGGCCATGTTTTTATATACTAAGCTTAAATTTTGTTTCCGTCTGAGGACCACAGAAGACAGAAGTGGGAGAAAAAAAATAAATAAATTCTGATTTTTCCACTACTTTTGTTGCATAGCAACCATTTCCTCCAAGAGATTAGGAATACTTTCTATTTAGATGCATCTAAGTTATCTTAAACACCATCAACATGCTTTTGCGACATGTTTTCATTTCTCTACAGGTAAGCAACAATAGTAGAAGACACTGGAAGAAGCAACACTGGGCTGAAGACATGCAGCATTGAAGACATGAAGAATTAAATCTGCGCTAAATCCAACCATAGAAATGCTACATTTATGTAAAGATATATTTTTTATCCAAGCACATATTTAAGGTAATACTGTGAGCTGGTGTGAAGAGATTAACTGCTGAGCTTTCTATTACACCACAGGTGCCATAAAAACACGGTTATTTCCAAACTTTTGTTTAGTTTTCTTCTTTAGTTGTTTAGAAACCGTACACTGTAAGTACAAGGTGGTGAACCTCTTTCTTTCAAAATCTCATGTTTTTGGACACAAAGAGCCAAGCCTACATGTAAATTTCTCACCTGATTTTTAAGTCATAACACAAGAGTGCATAATGGTATAAACTGCTAACATCTGAAATATTTTTTATCTATTATTCTGGTCGAGACATGTGAACAAATTTAGCACTATTTCATACATTTCTTACTGTTGCTACTTGTAAATTTATTTCTGTTCTTTTTGTGTGTTTAGTTTTTTTTTTTTTTAAACAGGTGGATTATGTAAATGTTTTAGATGCTGAATCAGTAACAATGATGCACACTGCCTTAGCTGTCTTGCTTGACCTCCCATTGCAGTTCTTCTACAGTACTTGACAATGCAGCATCTAGCCTATATGCCAAAGCATAACTACATTGATGCTGGTTGAGCTTAACCTCAAAGAAACCCCGGTGTGGTTCTGCAAATACAGTCCCATTTACATTTAATCGCTGGTGAAGATGTTAACATGTATTCTAATAAATCTGGATTTTATTTAAAATATATATATATATTCTCACATTAAAACAATTGAAAATAAAACAACAACAGATTGTTAATTTGGATATATTTATTCTATGGAAAAGAAATTCCAAGTTAGGAAGTAATAGTTTTGAACAAAATCACTTGTTACATAATTTTGGCCTCTAATGCATCTATTACCATTCCTCTTTGCACAATGTCTCATTTATCGAGCATCTGTGGCCTTATCTTTCACTCCTCTGTTTTTCTTACCAACTGTTTCTCTGAAAGAATGAGGTCTTGTAAGGAGATGGACGTTTGAACAAGGTTGAGTTTGGTTCTGGTGAACCATTTCTGTGTGGACTTAGCCTTGTGTTTTGGATCGTCTCACTACCGGAAGACCCAATGGTGACCCATTTAGCAAAAGCTAGCAAAGTTTTATTCGAACTGTCCTGGTATTTCAAAGAGTTTAGGATTGTACTCCAGGGACTTGGATACTTACAACATAATAGATCCCACAGCAACATATGGGGCATGATGTGCTTTACCTCATATTCATTATCTGTTGTCAATCCAGACCCAGATTAAGCAGTGCGGAATTACCAAAGCACAAGGTCACAGTTAAAGTTTTTTTAGCGAATGGCAAACACTTGTTCAAATGGTAGAAATGGAAATTACAAGAGAATTCTTTGGGTGCCCTTAAATATCTTCAAACTGGTTAGAATCAAAGGTAACACTTTATTTGAAGGGGGTTGAATAAGACTGACATAAGACTGTCATAAACATGACATAACACCTGTCATGAACATGAATAAGCCTTCATGAATATTTATGACTGTTGTCATAAAGCATCATTTAGTAAATTATGACACTTTTAATACAAAGTTGACATTATTCAAAATGTCTTTGTTATGACAACTTGACATTAACCAGGAAATCATTACTGATATAAATTTGTTATAAAAGTATTACTGATTGCACTTTAAAAATTAGGTAACTTTATGTTATTAAAGGTAAAGTTTAAACAGTAATGATTTCCTGGTTAATGTCAAGTTGTCATAACAAATACATTTTGAATAATGTCAGCTTTGTAATAAAAGTGTCATAATTTACCAAATGACGCTTTATGACAACAGTCATAAATATTCATGAAGGCTTATTCATGTTCATGACAGGTGTTATGTCATGTTAATGAAAGTGTCATGTCAGTATTATTCAACCCCCTTCAAATAAAGTGTTACCGAATCAAATATTTATGTTAAGTTTTCTTTTGCAGCCAAGGAAATTGAATTGTACTTTATTCACTATAAACTCAAATTATTTTTAGTGACGTACAAACCAGAATTTAAATGAGTGAAAGCTTAAAAACCAGCTACTGTTGGAAGGTTGAACATAGTTCAGATGTGGTTGAAATTTTATTGTGTTTGCAGTTTGGTAACAAACACAGATGATTATCTCACAGGAAGCTTCCAAGATAACACAAATTAACTTTGTGTATTTGATCAAGACAGAAAGCTGTCTAATAACGCAAGACATGTGTCCAGGACTGCACATTCCTTTTAGTAGTGTAGTCATTCTTGCTTTACGCCTGCCGCTCTATAGAGTCTTTATTTTACTATACTGTTCGAAATAATTTGAACTCTGTAAAAAAATGGAATCTATTTTCAGCCAGGTTAGAGTCCTGGAGACCTAATATTTTTTACATTGTTCATGTGTTGATTGATTTTCAGGTTAACTTCAAAGGGATAACAGTTCCCAGCATGGGATCTGAAAAATCCCAAGCCATTTGTTTACCAAATCGTCTGCTGTCCTTCATCCACATTTTCTCCCCTTCAACTTGCTAGAGATTTAAGGTCTTATGGTTGGTATTAGTTGGGTTTCGGAAGCTTTGGAAAGCTCAGTCAGCTGACTGAGAGCTGCACATGCACAGCTCTCAAGCTGACATAGTACCTTGTCAAAACAAACACTTAAAGGTGTCAGTTGTACCAGCACAAATCAATGAACCAGTTTGTAAAAAAAAACTTAGAAAAGTTAGTGTTTTCACAGAGAATTGCACTGTAGACGGAGATACTACAAGAGGCAGACCAATTAATGCAGCACTATTAGGTCAACAAATTTAACCAAGTACTAATCATAGATTACTCCCTCTCTCTGAGTCAATGTCATTACTCCCACAAACCTCCACGTGGCTTGCACACCAACACAGTCTTTGTGAGTGTGCATGTAAAAAAAACTTTGCCCTGCCACCTTAGGAAAAATGGCAAGCCCATTTAAAACCATAAATGTGTGAAATATAGCTAGCTTGATTTTTTTTCTTTTTTCTTTTAACTTTCAAGCAAGTTCATAGCAGTGATTTTTGCATGGTGGTGATGCATAATAAAGTGTTGACACAATATCAAAATTTTTGCCTATGAACTCTCCTTTCTTCTTTTCCATTTCAGAATGGCACACTTCAATTGGCTCGGTTTGACTCTGCACATTTATTATCTGTCATAAATGCACCGTTGGCTACCCTCAGCCTATTGTCTATAATTCATCACCAAGACTCACCATGTGAGGAAACATAAATGCAGTCATCTGAAACAGAATCTCATAGCTCTGTGAATATACCGAGTTGTTATCTTCATGACTTGGGCAGTAATAAAATGTACAATTAACATTTTTGGCCTTATCATATTTCCCATTTGCAGCTTTTACAGAAGTGAATACAGTTAGTTTATATTCTTTTTTTTTTTTTTGCCCTCAACAAATACTTATCCCTATTACTTCATTATCTTTCTCATTGTGTGATCATTGTTTAACCTTTCCACGTAGTCTCCACTTTGCCAGTTGTAAATCAGGCATAACAGTTCCTTTCCACGTTCAAGTGCAATACTGCCATCCAATGCTGACATAGGAAAAGTGCAGTTGTTTCAATGGCCGATTCTTTTACAGTATTTTTCTCTCTCTTTTTAACTCAAAGTATAACTTTTATGCCTTGCAATGATTTCCTTAAAATAGAGTTATAATGCACTACACTGGGCCCTGCACTGTAGAAAAGCAGTTGCACTTTTTTTATAAAGTTTATTTTTCATGACCAAGATTTCAATTTCAATCATCAAAAGTTAATTAAAAAAAATGTAATAATAAAAATGATAAATAAATAAAAACACCAAACCTGGTTGGGACCTATTTCAGTGTTTTTCACTGGTCATGGTAAGGTCTAAACTCGCAGATATACTTTTAAAAATATATGTTTTGTGCATATTTCTTTGATTAAATTACCTTCATGATCCGGCCACTTTTCCTCAAATGGATATTAATAATTTTTTAGATAACTTTACTGAACGCTTCATATTTCTTCTCTGAATAATATAAAATCTATTGCTATTATGTGATGTAATAATAATAATAATAATAATAATAATAATATAATTTAGATATAACTTTCTATTAGCTAGATATACTTCTAATTTTATTTATTTTGTTTGTGATGTGTCCTCGCAGATTGTCTTTTAGTAGTTTTATATGAAGGTGCTGTGTTCATATTTGGCTTTGAACAAATAATCAAACTTTGCTAATTTTAACATTTTTAAATATCACGCATTTGAAAAAAAATCTAATTAAAATTCTTCATAATATTTAAGTCATAACTTAGAACATTATTTATCGGTCGTTGTTTAACGCTTTCTTTAATTAGGTTAGACCTTTGCTTTGCTTTATAAATTAAAAAGTATTTATTTTAAAGTGTTTTTTGTAAACTGTTTTCTTTTTAGAAAATATTTATATAAAAATATTTTTCAATATGTGAGAAAGCGAGAAGACGGACATGCCGTACGTTGTGAATGACCAACGCATGAGGACGCCATTGGCCGTTTTAACAACAGATGTTACCTACGAACCAATCAGCTGCGACGCCGATGAAGCACTATCCAATCAGTTTCCAGTTCTACGTTCTTCGTTTTACGAGCGTTTGAGGGTGGGGCTGCTCAGCCGGAAAACTGCTTTCTTTTTTAACACATTGTAATCTGTGGATCGGAGTTAAGAGGTGAGTAAGATTTGCTATGTTGAATTTTTTCAAATCTGTGGTTCGTTTTGATTCGCAAAGTGAGACGGATTTTTTGTATCCGCAACGTGGTTATACGCGGTAGTAGCTGATGCTTGTGGTGATGTTAGAGAGGGTCAGAGCATATGTCGACTGTCACTGGTTTGACAGTGAAGGCAACATTAGCATACTTGGTTGTTAGTTGGACAAAATGTCCCGCTTTCTCTTGAAATTATCTGTGGCGTAAGTGTAAACCATCGCTCTTCCACTTGAATTGTTTTGGCTTTTCCATACATCGCTATTTTGTTTCAGTAAATTGAGTTAGCTTCTTTCAACAGACTGACTTTAGCTGTTCGGTGACACGTTTGCTTTAAAATCTGCAAATTAGCAGGGTTATCCTGCTTTTCCCTGGATAAATAACAATAGCGGAATGTATGTTATTAGCAGAAATGGGGAGATTTAACGGGTTTGAGAAGTTTTGGAATCCTCCTTAGCTTTACATTGATTTTTTTTTTAATTCCCCAGATGTGTCTCCAGTGTTAACTCACTAGCCAACACATCTGCACCCCCCTCCTACTCTGTTGCTTGAAGAGTGCCTTACACTCAAATCCACTCCGAGTAGGAGGCATATTTGCCTATGATTTTACTGTGTAAGATAAAGCTCAGACTGAAGTTAGCTCATGCAATACAGATCTCAGTGATGATTGATTGCATCAGCATAACATACAACCCTAATGGTTACTGTAAAGCATCAGCCTTGAACTGAGAACCACCAATCTGTTACGATCTAAATCTAAATTGACAGCTTGCAACATAAACAGAAAAGCATTAGCCAGGCTCTTAGCATTGTTTGCTATCTGAGCTTCTGGAGAACTATATTGCGTTGCTTGCAGAAGTATTTATGTCCTTTGAAGCTTTTCACACTTGGTTAAGTTTCAGCCACAAACTGCAGCAACTTTCATTGAGATTTCATGTGATGGACCTGCACAAAGTAGAACATAACAAATGAAATGGAATGAAAAGTAGTTTTTTAGACTGTAGTTTTCGGCCCTCTTTAATCTGACACATCTGAAAGAAAGCCAGTGTTGCAAATTGGTTCCAGAAATGACCTATTAATTAAAATGAGTCCAACTGTGTGTAATTTAAACAGGATATAGAGCTGCTCTGCAAAGGCTTTATATGTTATTGTAGTTACTTCACATTAGAAGACAAACATCACAATGAAAATTAAATAACACACCAGAGAAGCCAGAAATCAAGATGTAGAGAGATTTAAAGCAGGGTTTGGTTGTAAAGCAATATTTCAAGGGTTGAGCATCTCAAGGAGCTCTGTTCAATTCATCATGACTCTACTGCCAACCGGCCAGGACCCTACCAGCAGTCTAAAACTGGCAGGCCTGATAAGGAGACGATTATTCCATTAGAAGCAGCTTGTGGTATCTCTGGAGAAGCTGCAGAGATCCACAGATCAGCTGTGAGAATCTGTCAACAGGACGAGCAAAAGTTGCCACAAATATAGACTTTGAGGAAGAAGATGGTCTGGTCAGATGAGACCAAAATTGAACTTTTTAGGCTACATCCAAAATGTATTGTGAGTCAAAGAGCTGACACTACATTACCCTGAACACACCTTGAACAGAGTGGACTGGAAGATGAGTGGAGCTAAATGCAGAGTAATCCTGGATTTGAGATTGCAGCGAAGGTTCACCTTTGAGCAGGATAACAACCATAAACGATACAACCAGAGCTACAAAGGAAATGTTAAGGTCAAAGCATGTTGATGTTTTGGTTGGCCTAGTCAAAGTCCAACCTAAAACTTATTTAGAGTCTAAAGTCTTATTTAGAGTCTGTAGCAAATCAGTCATTCTCCATCCAGTCGAACTGAGTTTAAATTATTCTGCAAAAAGAAAAAATAAATACTTATATTAGTCACTTCATAGAGTGAAATTGCAGATTTAAATGATGATGAATTAATAGCGTAATACACATTTGGCATGTGATCCACTGGCTAAAGCTGGATAATTCACTTCAGTAAAATAGTAACAAAACCAAACAGTACAGTTACTGACAACATGTTTATCTAAGTCTAAACCGAATCTGGAATGTACACCTACAAAGAGACAGATGTACAATTACTGCTTCATAATATATTAAGTGAAAAATACTTTCCAGATTTATTCAAAGTAAAGAAAAATACTTTCGCTCAGAATAGTTAAACACAGAGTGCTGAATTTAAAAAAAGGTACAAAAAATTTAGCTAATTCATCTTTTTTAAGATGAATTAGCTGAATTGGGAAACCAAAGTCTTGGTCATCTTTTCCAGGGTTATATTTGTCAGCTGCTATGTTGAAGAACCATTGGCTTACTAACCATAACCTGATGGGGGTGCTGGAGTTTTAACTATATGCACAGACTATATGCTTGCCAAGAGCTTTTGCGATATTGAAGAACAATCATATTCAGGTCTGGGTTTGCAATTTAAACAAGTGAACAGCAATTACACATATTTAATGGTGTGTTAAATCTAATATGACAAGCGAAACAAAAAACACAGCAAGTTTACTCTTTTAGCGTTTGAATTTATTTAAATATTTTTAAATGGTTACATGTCTGATAATGAAGCTAGCATGTGGATCTGTCAAATGAAGGCAGGAAAAAAAGATGGGTAAAGAGCTTTAGGTTTTTGTATCAGTTGACCTTTAAACTGAGGGTGGTGTTTGATAGATTGTTGTATTGATCTCAAGATCTTATGGAGGCTTTTCTTGAAGAAATGGCAAAAGGAAAAACAAAAGCAAAAAAAAAAAAAAAACTAAGGCAGTAAAAACAGATAAGCGAAAATTCTGTACTTCATGGGTTTTGTTGGAGATGTTATTAGCAGCTTGAAATGCTTGTGTCCTGCACAAAAAACAACAACAACAAAAAACAACAAAGGTCTTGTAGCTTGGAGCTGCAGTGGTCACATAGATCTTCATTATTTGTCTGAGGAAATCAATGAAATTGTCAAGATCCATATGTACTGTTTGTGCCTCATATGTTTGGCTACTATAGCCTTACTAGTCTAATAGACAGTTTTCATTTTCTCTGTAGTATGACAGTAAGTTGTGTTGAGACTCTATGGTTAGCTTCTTATCATTTTCACAAGTTTCACAATTAGTTTTTCTGAAAGACATCATTTGTCCCTCTCAGCTGTTACATGGAAATAACAACACAAACACAGTGTGATTACACCAGATATGGCAACCCAAACAAACGGTGGTGCAAAATGTGAATCTGTGTTGCAGCTAGATACTTTTTGTTGAATTGACTTATAAATCTAAAGTGAAATTGTTTCTATAGTTGGTTACTTTTTCAGAATATTTACTACTTTCATGCATGACAGTTTTATGTTTCTCATTTACAGTAGTTGGATGTTGTTTCAACTACAGACTATTGACAACACCAGTAGAGTTGTTATAAATATAAAATATTAAAAGATTTGATTAATAAAATCATTCGTGACACTTTTGGTGGCACTGACAATAATATCTATAACATAAATGCAACTGAAATCATTTATCGTAATATAGACTGTTTAGGCTAATCAGAGAGTTGAGGAACAATTAATTGGTAATCCTTGACTTCCTTTTTTCCATGAGATATAAATATAACATGACACAGAAGCACATTTCCATTAGCCACTCTTCAAATTGAGAAATACAAACAAACATGCATTGTGCAGGAGTCAGAATGTAGAAACAAAAAAATGCCCATATCCATAAAGTTTCTCAAATGTACACTTGTAGAATTTCAATTGCATAATTACACAATTGTACATTATTAGTGACACTGTAACAATTATGTAACTTAGTCTGAATAAATGCAAATATCCAATATCACTACAAACAATAAGCCATGACTACTATGGAACCTAAAACACTTAATTCATTCTCATGTAATTTTTTTCTTTTAAGGCAATATTTTGCTGGCTTTTGTCAACATGCTGTTTGTCACGACGATAGATCAGTATAGATTACTGGTCTAACCCTTATTAAATATATCACAGTTTCACTGAAATGCCTAACCTGATCTGAAAGGTTGTTTTTAAGTCAAGTATTGTATCAGTTGCTACTAGAAAACAATAAGAGGTTGTTTTATTACAAAATATTTAATAAACAACCACTAAATTCAGTTGTAATTTTTTTTTTCAGTTAATGTGCTTATTGCGCTAATGTCCTACTTTGCTGATTTCTTTGCTGATTTCTTTGTAGGATACCACAACAACCTGATATAAGCTGGGTAATTATTATTCGAAGCATTTCCTGATGATAATTTTTTGACAATATTCCAATGTTTTAGATGCCCCTTGTTTGGCAAGTCATCAACATAAACAAATCAGCTTTGAAAACTTCTTCATAGCTAGTTATCAACACAGAGTGGTGCACTGACATAGCAACCAGCCCCATTGGTCACGTGGTGCAGGTTGCGACGCCGTCATCATCAGGGCAGAGATTTGTGAGGAATAAGCAGACAGAAGCAGGGAGCTTTGGAGGTGCGCCGCTTTCATAGCTTTTTGCATCGTTCCTGGTGTCTCTTTTCTCCCCTCCACCCGACCAGAGAGCAAGAACAGAGTATCTGTTCAACATTTTAGAAACCCAAATGCCCGGTCCCACCCAAGCCCTTTCCCCAAATGGAGAGAATAACAACGACATCGTCCAGGACAACGGAACCAACATCATTCCTTACAGGAAAAATACTGTGCGGGGAGAGCGCGCCTACAGGTAAACCAGCGTAATGCCGCTTTTATGTCATGTTACGATGGGGGTGGAAAAAGGTCATAAAAAGACACGCACTGTTGCAAAACCTGAAACGCAAGTTCTGTTCTGGCCTCCTCCTCGGCGTCCCTTCTTGCTTTGCAGCGGTCCGTTATGTTTTTCCTCCTCCGATTGTCAAATCCTGTTCGCTCAGAATGGGACTGTGGCGCAAAATCACTCTAAAATCACCCTAAAACCACAGATTCCTGCCACGTTACATATGCCCAAATCGTTGCAGGTAGCAACGGATGGTTCAGTGGCTCAGTGTGCATTGGGACAAGAACATTTTTATTCATTTTTCACGGGGAGGCTTGACACGGAGCGTCTTTTGAATCAAGCGGCTACCCTGCGAGAAGCTGCTGCTAGAACATTCCCATCGTGACATGACAGTCTGCTGCGGACTATCGGTCTCTGCTGCTGTGATAAAAGGGCATTTGGTGTTTCTAATTAACGTATGCAGTCGCTATAAAAGAGATGACTGCCGCCGCGTTAAGATTCAGGCATCAGTCCAGTTCTGGTTAGCCCCGCAAGGCTAACAAAGCATGCTAGCAGCAACGCATACATCCGCTTTGTTGACATGAGATGGGCTGGCCCAGTTTCCTTCCTGCCTTCGGCCTCAGAGAATCACTGAGAGGACCCCTCTCCTCCTCCACAGCTTAATATTATGCCGTGTATCTTGTTCTCTGCGTGTGGAGAATGATTATTAACTGTGTTAATATGTTATTACGCTCTGCTCCACGATCAGAGGATTGTGTTAATGGTTCTGTCTTCTCGATCCATGAAATGGTTCCGTGCACAGGGATTTTGGGAAAAAAAAAAAAAAAAGATCAAACCTCATTTGGAAAATAGAGATGACTGATCTTGTGAAACACAAAATCTTGTTGTCAGGGGACTAAAAGTGGGAGTACAATGAATTTACAAAACAGGCTTTGTGCAATTAGGATAGGTATGAACCAGAGATTTTTTATTTTTTTTTTTAATGTGTGGCTAATTTCTTATCCCTAATATTTGCATACTTTTGATCTGAATGTTCCAAGTTTTGTCTCAAAACCAAATAATTATTTTTCTACTTTTGGGTCAATTAAAAACTCAACTGTAAATAAATAACTGTATAAATAATAATTTATAAATAACTGTATTAAAATGTTTATTGTAAATTAAAACAATGATTTCACATGTACAGGCCAAAATTAGAGAGCTGAATCCCTCAACATCACTGACAATCTGGCAGGTCTTGGTAGTGTATTCATTCATAACACCCAGATTAAACAAAAAAAAAAAAAAAAACACACACACACAATTACAGCACATCTTATACCCTATTTTAAGACAGATTGTAGCTTACCATTTTTTCCACACCTCAAAATGTAAAAGTTTGCCATAGAATAAGATATTGAGAATACATCAAGCCCCAAATCTTTGTTTTTATTAGCTTGATGTAATATTATAATCTTAAATATCATTTTTAATACCTATAAGTGGAAAATCAACATAATTACCAGAAATAAAGGCTTGAAAACATCAGTCTGTGGTGAAATATTTTTTTTCTCGTAGTGAACCATCTTATTGAAATAATGGAAATTTTCAATAATGTTCTAATTTATTGATTGTATATTGTTGTGATATCGCCATTCCCTTTTTTTTTAACACACGCACACACAAGCTGATAGGAAAAATTCCCAGTGTAAGTGGTTGCTCATATTTATATATGAACTTGATGAACCGCTTGCAAAGTTGTTTTTCCATCAGAATGAACAAATTGCCTTTCTAATTCAACACTTTTGTAAGATTTATGTTATAAATTAGTCTTTGAGACAGACTGAGCAATATCATTACAGCAGTAGAATAGATTTTTATGATTCCGTTTGGACCCGTAGAACCACTGGAGCCACTTTGCGCTTTTGTCACTCATCCGTAGTTCAGCTGATCACAGAACATTCCTTAGTTGTTGAGCTACCTGCTGAATTTCTGAACACTGATTGGGCATCATTCGGGCAGTTTGTTTAACTGCCTCATCTGTAGATTAAGGATCAAAGTTTTAGTTTGCAGATATGTTGATGGTTCGTTGTAACCTTTTTAATCTGTAGTTACAAGTGGCCCCAATTAGTAGATTTGGCAACCAGATTTGGAATATTACAGTTTAATCTCATGTAAAAACGACAACAAAATAAAACAAACAATGGATGTGTCTGCTACTGGCAAGAAAATCTGTTATTGATTTCTAGAACTTCTGTTTACTTTGACTCCCAGAAGAGGACCTTTTCTGTGCATTTTCAGTTAATAGCTTCAGAAATTTCAGGAATATGCAGTGTAACCTGGCTGGATTTATTGTAATGGTATCTACAATGATAAATGAAAGATTATTGAAATTAGGATTTTTACAGTGATGTGATGCTTAATGAGTCAACATGAGCTAAAATTAGATTCTCAGTCCATGATGCACCTGGAGTTAAGCTACCACAACTATATGTTCACACAGAATGACCTAACTGCTTTTATTTAATTAGTAAAGTTATTGAGTAGTAGTCTTTTTTTTAAACATGTTATTAAATGTTTTTATTTTGACACTAACCTTTTCAGTTGTTATCACATACCCAAAATGGTCTCTTTACGCATGGAGAAGAAAAAGCCGGTTGACAAGTAATGTACAGCAACAAGTGGGGGAGGGGTAGAGCTGCGCAACTCTGACCTCCATGAATTTGGAGAAAACTCATATTATTTTTCTGACGTCTCATTAAAAGCTCGACAGTGCAGGAGAGGCATCAGTAAGGATATTTGGGGGTTTGAAAGTGTTGCTTTGGCAACCGGCCCATTGCTGAGGTCCTAAAAATTAGCCTGGAGTTTCTTGTCACATCAAAGCATCAGAAGATTAAAAACTCTCTCACAGACTAAGTGACAACTTCACATATTACCCCTAATGCCATTTTAAGCTAATAATCACAGGCTTATCAAGTCTTTATTTTCTAAAAAGATTTTGAACAGGGGGAAGTTAAAACTCGCCACTCTGCATTTGTTAACGTTTTTCTCCTTTCTGTTTCAGCTGGGGGATGGCGGTCAACGTATATTCTACCTCAATAACCCAGGAGACTATGAGCAGGCATGACATCATTGCCTGGGTTAACGATATTCTCTGCCTAAACTACACAAAAGTGGAGCAGCTCTCGTCAGGTACGAACAGGCAGCGGCCGAGGCGCCGTTTGATACGGGAAGCATGTTTTGCAGATTGCATCTTTGCTTTGTAATGCATGGATGGCTCTAAATCCTTTTCTGTTTAAGATAGCAGTTCTGTAGCAACCTGTGGAAACATGCTCACCTCTTTCTTGCTGAGAGTTGTCTAAAAATAAACCTGAAGCCCGCTGCCTTGTCCCGCTGTGGCCGAGTAATCCAATTTCAATCAGTCACTTCCTTCACAAACACACACACACACGCACACACACACACATGCACATACACTCTAACCCTTTTCTTCAGGTGGAGACTAATTGGTTGATTACTTCTTATGTGCTTCCTAATTAGGCTCAGATTAGATTTGGCCTACATTGTGTGGGATCCCCTCATTTTTTTTCCAAGTAGATGACATAAGAAAAAATATCCATAATTTGACCTGTAATGTTAGAATTTACAAAATTGTGCATTGTTCTTCCTTCTCCAGGGGCTGCTTATTGCCAGTTCATGGATCTGCTCTTCCCTGGCTGCATCAGTCTTAAAAAGGTCAAATTTCAAGCTAAATTGGAACATGAATACATTCACAATTTCAAACTCCTGCAGGCGTCCTTCAAAAGGATGAACGTGGACAAGGTGGGTCGCCCAAATGCGGCTTTATTCAGATCACGCGCCCTCTCATTCTAACACGCGCTTCACTTTCAATATCTACTTCTCAGATTATTCCAGTGGAGAAACTTGTCAAAGGCAGATTTCAGGACAACCTGGATTTCATCCAGTGGTTTAAGAAGTTCTTTGATGCCAACTATGACGGTAAAGAGTACGACCCGGTGGAAGCCAGGCAGGGTCAGGATGCCATTCCACCGCCCGATCCTGGTGAGCAAATCTTCAACCTGCCAAAGAAGTCTCACCACGCAGCCAGCTCCCCCACGGCAGGTAAGCTTCAGCTGACAACATGAAAGGAAATTAATAATTGTTAAAGTTTAGTCGACTTGACTCCACTCCGCCATCCACTCTGCTCAGCATCCCTGTCTGTACTGGAACCTTTTGAGTTTTGAAACGTTTGTGTCTGACAGTGAATGGAAACTGTTTGAACTTCAGTGATTTAAATCGAAATGGCCTTTTTCTGATTTTCTGTCAATGTGCTACAGGAGCTTCAAGGTTGAGCTCTACTACTCCCAAGGCCTCAACGCCAACATCCAGACCCTCTTCAGCCAAAAAGATACCTGCAACTGTATCGACTCCTGTCAAAGGAGAGAAAGAACTGGAAGTGCAGGTCACACATCTGACTGAGCAGGTAGGTAGGCGTTCGCTCACACTCCCAATTTTAGTTTGTTTACGTTCACTTTCCCAGTTCGTCATACAAGGAGGCTGTGCAGCATTTATCATTTCCACACATAGAGGAAGCTGCTCTAAAGAATAATGAAACAGAGTTTTCTGGGATGCAAAAATGGAGAGTTTTGACTTTTCCGGTATTTAATCATCTCCTCTGAGATTAGGCTAAGCTTTTCCTCACAGCTTTGCCTCTTTGTGAGGATGTTTTTTTCTTGTTGGTTTGAGCAGATAAATATTTTTTTAGTTTTTTTTTTGTTTTTTTTTTTTTTTTTTTTTTTTTACTGTGTTCCAAGATGAAGATTTGGACATTTGGTTGTTTTGGAAACAGCTTTCTCTTTCAGTTTGTCTTGTCACTTCTGTTTTTGCTTTTGCTTCCTCATTAAAGCATTTCCTTCAACAGTTCTGTTTTTGTTTTCAGGTGAACACATTAAAGTTGGCACTGGAAGGGGTTGAAAAGGAGCGGGACTACTACTTCAGCAAGCTGCGGGAAGTGGAGATGCTGTGCCAGGAACAGGGTGAAGAAAACAGCCCGTTTGTCGATCGGCTAATGGAGGTGCTTTATGCTTCGGACGAACAGGTCGGCTTCAAGTTCCAGAATTTCTTTTTCTCTTACATGGGCACATTTTCTTTCTCCTGTTTTGATGTCTCTAGGGGCTGTTTGTTGTGAGTAAGTGGTGTCAGAGTTCATACACAGCCTTGAAAAGTCTGGGAAAAGTTTTTCTGAGCTGGGAAAGTATGAATGAAAGAAATTTTTTTTTTTTTTTTTTTTAATTTTCCACACTTTGGTTTTTCATCTTCAACTTGTAAAGGACAAAACATGCAGTACATGTGGCTGTTTTTAATTTTTTTTTAAAATATATAATTAACATTATTTATCTTTGATTTAACCAATCACATGTTGATTTTAGCATTTTAACCAACAATATCTTATTTTTTGACTTACTGACTAAACGCAAACTCATTCAAAAATCGAAACCCGGACACTTAACTACTTTATGGACAGCTTCAAATTTAGGTTGAACTGGACCTATAGTCTTAAAATGTTCTTAAAGCAAAACTTGTAGTTTGTAGTTTCAAGTCCATCTTAATAGTTAAGAAATCTGGTGAAAGTTATTGTCCATTTGGATGAAATAAGAAGTCTTTGTGTGCGTTTGTAATCACATGAGCTTGCCTTGAACCGATACTCAGCTTCAGCGTCTCTTTTTTAGGACCGAGGGGATCTGGCTGAGGGTGACGGGCAGGAAGCAGACCAGCAAGCCCACGAGGCGACATCACAAGATCCGCAGGAAGAACAAGATGAATACTGACTGCCATCATCCCTCACCGAAGTTAAAACTCCTCTTTTTATTATGTGAGAACTGTCAAAGGATTTTTAATTTTCACTGTTGTTATTTTATTTTATTTTATTTTTGTTCTCTCCAAGAATGAGCACATGAAGCAACCTTCTGGATTAAAAAAATACCATCACAGGGGTTTCTTTTCTTTTTTTTGCATCTCTGCTCACTGTTTGGTGTTTTTGTGACTCTTTGGTGAACTGCTGTGGCAGGTTTGTGCCCATGACCTCCACTAGCAGACAAGCTCAGACCATCACAGAAGTTTTCACAGACTGTGTGGGTGGAAAGTAGTTTTGACTCCTGCAGTAGATGTGATAAAATGCTGAAGTTTTAGGCAGGTAACCTTAACCTGTCATTGCAAGTGTTAAACTCTACACTTTTGTTATTATTATTATTATTTTTTTTATTTCTGTGTCATTCTGCATATCAATATTAACCACAAGAATGCAATAAGCAAAGCCCTGGAAGGGCTCGTAGTAGCTCTTATTTAACCTCCTCCCATGTGTTGCACTGACATTGACTCTGTTCTGGACAATCTGTCCATAGATCCTCACCGTATTTATTATTATTATTATTATTATTATTATTATTAAGCCTTAGAAATAGAGCAAAAATCTGCATTGCAGCCTCGTGAAGGGAGGACTATCCTGTTACGGAGTTACAAATAAAATGTAGTAAAATGCCAACTTGTGACTATTTCACAGCTGTCCTCCCAATTACAAGTTTCCAGATAATCAGTGTGTCGAACAATGTGTTATTGGAGCAGAACAGCTAGACTTGACTAGTCTTATGATAAAGCAGCCTTTTTTAGGTTCTCAATCTCAGCGCTCTGTTTGTATTTTTAGATCTTTTCTTTTTTTAAAACCACAGGTCTTAGAGAGATGAGTCGGTTCACTGAGCAGGTTGCCTCATAATATTCCAGTAAGTACATTGTGTACCCTTTCTTAATATTGCATTTACAAAATATTGAGCTGAACAGCGCACCACAATGCTTTAGTTATATAATATTATGTAAATGAAAAAGGAATGTAAACATGTACTGTCAATAGTTAATGAATGGTAAATGTTTTTTTTTCTTCCATGTCCCATTCCTTATGCATTCCCCCAAAAATGTGTTGCATGTTTGCATTTCATTTGTGAATAACTTGACCTGCTTTTTACATATTTAATAAAAAAAAAACCCAGATATGTTAAGTGAGCTTTTGTA
The DNA here is from genome assembly GCF_001443285.1 of Poecilia latipinna. Lineage (NCBI taxonomy): Eukaryota > Metazoa > Chordata > Actinopteri > Cyprinodontiformes > Poeciliidae > Poecilia > Poecilia latipinna. The sequence continues at coordinate 462,631 of NW_015112643.1, read as the reverse complement.
TGTTTAACTTGCTGTTTGAAAGATATTACGATTCGAGTGGATGTGCTGTAATAAAATTACATTTTGAGTCCACAGAAGACGTGTCCTGTAACTATAAATGAACAGTGACTCACAACTGAAATAATTTATTTGTTTGATGGAGTACTGAACTGTTTTCTTCACATCATCCTACATTCATCGTCCGCAGTGTAAAATAGAGGTGGCAGCATCATGCTGTGGGAAGGCTTTTCTTCAATATGGACAGGGAAGAAAAGCCTGGAAAAGGTGGAGCCAAGTACTGGGCAAAGTTATAGCTTAAACTGAATGTTTTATATGAAAGCATAGTCGTATTTTTAAAATGCCAAGACTGAAACCCATTTGAGAAATTAAGGCAAGGCTTAAAAACTCCTGAGAATGCCCAGAACGTTCAGTCTCTTAAGCTGTTTTAGAACTGTAGCAAAATGTAATTCTAAAAAGTGTGGACTTAGTGGGGTTGAACAAACTCACAAGATTTTTAGAAATCTACTTGTAAAAACATAAACTTAAGCAAGAAAAACAATAAGCATATGGAGCAAAACGTGGACTTAATATGCTATGTTTGCACGGTTCCCACAGAGTTAATTATACATTTCTGAAGAAAATCTGCCAATAGTCATAACAGTGTTGCGTTTACGTCCTCCTGTTTTATGGAGTGGCAGTTTAGCCAAACTAAAGTACATACGTGGAGTAGAGATATATAACATCTGACAAAATGTAGACTTGTTATTTTTCCAGTGTCCAGATATGAATAAATGAAAGCCCTTAACTTGGCACAGTAAGGGGATTTTGTAACTAACTAGGACGTGGTTGTGCAACTGCCTCACATGGACAGCCCGCCCGCCTCCGGGACGCGCTGCTAAAAAAATGAAGCATATCTACTGCTGTTGAGCTAACTCCACCAGTAGTTCTGTCAGTTCGCTTTCTTTGCACACCTGTCCGGCTACAAACATCGGGAACTTGCTAGAAACGGGTTAAACAACCTTATTGTTTAAACACACCCATAGCGGAAACATTACTAAGTTGGAAGTTTGCATGTTTTTGTTTCCATGTCTTCCAGGAAGGTAAGAAGGCTGCTAACTAGCTTGTTAGCCGAGTTACGCTAAACTTCACTTGCTTTAGCAACCCATGTTAGCCGGCCGGCTCCTTAAGACTTCTGACAGGCGTTTACCTACCAGCCATGCAGTGACCTGAGCAGAGTTGCATTATTTTTAGTTATTAATTAAACTCAGATGATTTACCTTCTACACTATTCAAGTTAGATTAAAAAAAATCTGTATTGTTAACTACTCTTTTAATCTCTTTGTCAGCGTAAAAGGCTCTCCAAAGACATAAAGTGTCTTTTGTTTCCGGCGGATGCTGTTGAAAGTGGTCCTCAAAAAAGGGAGAGAGAAACTGCATCACTTCTATCCTCCAGAAGTTGGGCAACATGCGGGGACAGTTTTTTGGGCACCCCGGTGACATAGCTTCCCACTGTCTATAATGTAACTGTACACCTCTGATTGTCCTGGTGGTTGTAATAGTTTTTGCTTTTGTTGCAGAATCTTCAGTCAGGAAAAAAGCTGCGTGTCAAAAGGAAGTTGGTTCATACTCCTGCTTCAGGTAATATTAGGAGAAATAGACATTTTTGTTTAATTTCTGTATTTTACAGTGTGATTTCTGACAGAGGCTCTCTAATTTAATGCTAAGTAAGCCAGACACAACAAAGAACACCCGAAGCGAAACTTCTTTCCCTGCAACTTTTTTTTTTGTTTTTTTGTTTTTTTGTTTTTGTTTTAACTATTTCCAGTCAGCATTTCTTTCCGCAACTGTTTAAGGCTTATCTACATACAGTACATTTTGGAAAATTCCTTTCTGGCTTTTTTTCTTAGTGTAAATATTGGAGCCCTCCTGGGACTATTATACTGCTGTCAGTTTGAATGGATTTAGATAGTTTTTTCAGCTCTTTTGCAGCATCTTTGATGCTATATTTTTATTTATTTTTTTTTTTTTGCACGTCTGCTTGTTAAACAGTTTTCTAAGTCCTAACATCATTTTCGTCTTTATGTTTTTGGTTTCTCAGTGCAGAGCAGTGCTCCCAGCCATGATGAGGACCCGGTGGATATCGCCTGGAGTTCCAGTGAAACTGAACCGTCTGATGATGAGAGTCAGGTGCAGCGTATGTCCAAAGTTGCTTTGCAACAGAGGCCGCGACCTCCAATGCCAAGAAGACCTAATGCTCTGATTCAGTCTTACACCACTGCTCTGAGCGTGCTCACTAATGAGAAAGGTAAAGAATAATATCTGCCCAGACCAATTGAGCTGAGGCATTTTAAACGTGTTTAACATAGTATCTTTAAAATACAGATTTCTTTTTTTGTTTTTATCGTGTTTTAGACAAGGGAGACATGAAAGTGAGATGTGTTTTTACAGTCCTCTCTCTGAGTGAATTTTTGCCCATAAAGCAATCTCTGTTGGAATAAATATTCTCCTGTACAACTGTGTATATACTATGTATACTCCCCTTTTGAAACACCTGATTTCTCAAGCAAAATGAGCAACAAACCTTTTAGGAAGTCTTGGCAATTAGTGTTGCTTTATCAAGCACTCACTAGACGTACAAAAAGTTTCCACATGCCATGTGGTTGCGTTGTCAAAATAAAGTGTCACTTTTTCTTAATTGTTTCAACAGTTGGAATATTTTTTTCAAAAAATTTAGCGTCGATGTTGGGAGCCTGTGTAGTTTCCTGAAGACTACATGGGTTAAACTAATTATCATGGGTTAAACTAATCCATATGTGAAAGGAATGTCTAATGCTTGCTGAACCATTCTTTTAATATGTTGGGCCTAATGAATCTTGAAATTATCATCTTGGGGGCTGGGGGGTGGGGAGGCTAAAAGCAATTAAAAAAAGAAAAGCTGATTCAGCAATAAATTAGTGGACTGCTTATTTTTTGGCCTTTTTTTTTTTTAATCTTGCCCTGGCAAACTGAAGCAACCCAAGATCACAGTATTGACTCTAAAAGTTTGTCAGGAGTTCCACCTGTGTGTAATCTCAGTATAAAACCTAGGGCTGCACTGATTACAGTTTTTTGGCCGATCATCGATCCTTAAAATGACTGACCTGCCGATTCCAGTTTTGGCCTTTCAGCTTTTTGTCTAAAAAGTCTCTAAATATAAAAGGCTTAACATTGATAACTATGCACACGTACTACACAACACAACACACATTTAACATTTTTACTTGTAAAAAAATAAATAACTGTACTATCTACCCTCAATTTTAAAATGATTTCTGACTCCGTGTTGGTCCGTCACATGAAATCCCCATAAAATACACTTGTAGCTCTTCTTTCTATGGTGGACCTTTGTTGTCTTTAACCAGATTATCAAAAGATCTGTTGGACAGTTCAGCTTGGTCATCGTAGTTTCGGCAGTCATGTTTGCTTTCGTCTTGAAAACCAATTATTTGACTTGCCTAAATGTGAGGCATGTTCTCACTGCCACAGGACACATTATGAAAAAGTTAGCTTAAGAAAAATAGATATTCTTTGCACCAAGCAAGAACAAACTGAAATAGCTAATTGCGTTCATAGGCATGTATTTTCCTAATGAAATACTTGTTTGCTTATTTAAATCCAAATGATCTTTTAATGCTGGTAGCACACAACACTGTTGTTTTCTCGAATTTTCTCAGTTATCTAGCATACTTACTGAATAGACCTTTGTTCCTTGATAACACCATAGGTGTCCGTGTTTACTGATAAAGATTTTAAGATGCTATTTGCACCATTCAAAAGCGCCAAATCTTTCTGTTTGTCTGTCTTCAGATGATCTTCCTGTTATAGAAACAGACAGCGATCTGGATCAGTCCGAGGAAGATGATGAAAAGGACAGCGGGCAGCAAATCTCAGACTGTGGGTCGGACTCTGCTGATGAAAGCACAAATGTTTGTCCTCTCGATTCTGAACATGTGAGGTTACTGCACTTCTGTCGATAACCTTCAAAATTAACATTATATGAAAGGTGAAATCTGTTTTCCTCACAGGTTCAACTATGCGCATAAATCCAGTTTAGAGAAAGTAGAGCTCAGTGTTTGAACACAAACCCATTATTCTTTAAAGCTGTAATTTTGTGAAGAGACACTAGATGGAGCTAGAAGTCTACTTTATATTCATTTAGGTATTTCATTCAGGGTATCATCCACAACAACATGACGTAAAATTTAGGTTACTACTGTATACTGATGCTAACTGAGTATGTTAAGGCCAACATGGCGTGTTATTAGCTAAAACATCATAGTTTTAGCTAATAACACGCCACGAAGGTTTGCATTGAGCTTTACTGACAGTTAAAGGTTAACAATTTCAGAGTAAAATAATATTTGTGCTGTTTTGGTTCAGTTCAAGTCTTTTTTATCAGTTCTGTTCATATGGATTTCCTCACTAGTGATTGTATGTTCAGCTGTTACACCACTAGGTGGAGTTTTTACTCTTCCTAAGATGATCTGAAAGCTTTAGTGTTGACAACCTGGAGTTATGTTATGTTCTGTCAAAGTTTATCAGCTGAGGTAGCAAAAAAAACCCCTCTGGCTTAAATGCAAGGCATTTTGTGATGTTGAACACATTCAAAGCAGCTATGATGGGGAAATGGTTCCTATTTCCTAGAAGAAAGGAGTAACATTTACTGATCTGAGGGTTGAATATTAAAATATTTGTCTTTATATTAATGGTTTTTCAATATAACCATTAAGCTGCTCAACTGCAAAAATAGATTTTCAGCAATATTAAGTGTCTCCCCCTTAGTATCAGTTATAGCATTTTGTTTCTTTTTTTTATTTATCCTACTATAAAAATCCATCATGATATTTTTGATGACACTCTTTATTGATGTCTTAAAGTCACTTCGGACTTTTTTCCTTTTTCTTTAATTGTTTAAAACCTAATTGAAAAGCATAGAATTTTGAAAAAAAACAAACTTTTTTTAAATTGTTACCATATTCTGTCTCTGTATAGTTGAAGATTTAGACCGACTGGTCTTTCTCAGAAATCATTCACAGGAAATGTTTGTCAAAGGCAGGGCTGGCATGGAGAGAATGCACAAGGAGTGGAGAGGGTTTGGGCTCAGGTTCAAGCAAACACTCAGTTTTATCTTTTATTAATTTTAGGCCAACCTTGTATTTGGTTTGGAACGTTTGGATTAAGTGCTGCATTTTTGTGGTTTGCCAAGTTAAGTTTTTTAAAAATACCGTCAGAGTGATTGCTAGATTAGCCTCTTTTGGGTCTGCTGGAAACAAACAAACTAACACATGTAGTCAGTAAGTTGTGCAGAAATGTCTGCGTTTAGAGGTTGCACGTTAAGAGGAAGCCTGTTGACAGATTAACATCGCTCCCACAGACCTTAGCTACTTCCTCTCGTCACAATTTTCATTTGCTGCTATCAGCTTTATGGGGTCAAAAAGATTTAAGATCGCCTAGCAGGAGGTTTGTGGTTAGAACATGGAATCTTTGAGGAAGCTTTCAAGTTTACGCATTTAGTAATGTTAGCAAGTTGAAGAAGGCAATATTAGTTGGTGAAAACAGTTTATTCTAGATTGGGTAAATATTGACTTGATTTTCTCCAGCATTATGTACAAGTTGACGTGTTCTTTAGAAACAAACCTCCTTGTGCGCTTCAAAACTGTAAATCAAGCCGGATCCGGCAGCATACGGAGCGGGAACATCCCAACAGAGGGCAAAGTTTATTACGCCTGATAAATGCCTGACTGACTCAGTCAGAGCTCGCCTGTCAGACTCAGTGTTCTTGTATTTGCCGCTGAAAGTGGACAGGCGGAGCCAGGCGGGTGACTTTGCATATGAAGGGAATTTTACGAGTGAAGCCACTTCCCAGATGAAGCGTGTTGCTCGTTCTGACTCCTTAAAGCACTGCACACAAAGAGGTCAAAAACCTCCAGTTCCATCCTAACAAGAGCGAGACTACAAGTGTAGTTTTACTACTGTTTGTTCTCGGTGGGGGGGGGAAGAAGCAGCTTGCAAGTGGATGGGGCTTTGCTACGCTGTGCGCTTACAATGCTTCAGTGCTGGGCGAAAACATTTTTGAGCCCAGGCCAGGAACATAGTGTTCCTTTTTCCCTGTGGCTGGTTAGAGTGTGACGTCTGCTGGCATCTTGCCTACCAGGGTCAAGTTGATTCAAATAAGAGAACAGATTGGCTGACATAGCCTGGTATGCTGGTCTTGTCTGCACATGACAGGAACTCAGGTTCTTGTGGATTTTTCCATGTGAACAGATTCCCTCAGGTGTACCGAGCAGTGATACAGCAGAAAGAAAGTTTGTTTTGTTACCTTATCTTGTGGATTCATAAGTCAGTGTACCATATCCACCTCTTTATTTTAGCACATTTACTCATTTCAGTGTTTGTTAATTTACTAATAGCTGAGTCAGGTCATTATCACCTTTTAACTTCATGTCATTTTTTTTTTTTTTGTTATGCTGACTCATTAAAATTTTCACATCCTGTACTTTGTTCTTAGATGAAAGAGCTAGAGATCTCAGGTTATGTGTCTGATGGAGATGATCTTGGCTGCACGCTGACATCAAGCAAACTGGACTCCGACGTCTTTTCTCTCCAGTCCGGAGAGGGCAGCAAAAAGTCTGTCCGTGACTGGCTGACATCTGCGCAGGCAATGCTGCAGACGCCTCAAAAACCAATGGACAGGCAGTTCAAAACCCCAGAAGACTCTACCAAAAAGAAAAGAAAGTTTAAAAGGTGTGAATTGTGTTGGGTTTTTTTTTTTTATGTGTGCAGAACAATCTAAGATAGGTTGTAAGTCTTATGTGAAAATTGATATGGCGCAATTTCAGGCAGTACAAAAATATAATTTTCAGAAAGTCAACATTTTTCTGAAGTGGATTTTTCTTGTTGTTGAATTTTACACATTACAACCACAAACTTGAGATGTATATAATTAACGCAAAATGCATCATTGTGAAGTGGAAAAAAAGTGAATGTTTGTTGTTTTTTTTAAGCAAAAGCAACAAAAAAAAAAAAAAAAAAAAAAAAAAAAAAAATTTTTAAAAAAGGGGGGGGCATTTGATGCTATTACATTCTGAGGGGTAAGGGC
>NW_015112643.1:425806-452459 GCF_001443285.1 Poecilia latipinna | reverse complement strand
GTAAAAAATAAACCAAAAAGACATAATTGTGAAGGGGAAAAAAAGTAAATTTTTTTTTTTTTTTTAAAAAAAAAAAAAAAAAAAAAAAAAAAAAAAAAAAAAAAAGAAAATCTTTAAAAAAGTGGTGTGCATTTGATGCCATTACATCTCGAGGTGTAATGGCACGAGGGATGCGTCTCTATTAGCTTTACACATCCGTGCACTGAACCGTTGTCCCATTCCTCTTTGCATAAAACCTCAAACTCATTCAGATTTGATTAATGACTTCTGTGAATATCAGTTTTTAAGTGTTGCCACGGTTTCTTATTTTAGTTAGGTCTGAACTTTGGCAGAGCCGTTTGGATACATGAATATGCTCGGATCTAGGCCGTCCCGTTTAGCTTTGGATATATTTTCGGGGCAGGTTTGTCGTTTTGCGGGAAGGTGAGCGTTTTTAACAGAAAGGTGATTTTGTGTTGTTGACCCAGGATTGCCCTCCATCAGTTGTGACACCTCCTCCCCCTCTAATAGCACGGTGCTGTCACAGCTGTATGTCATGTTGGACATAGTTTATACACAGTGCTTCACATCCGTTTTTCCGTCTAGGCCAAAAAGATCAGCTGTGGTCTCGGCAAAGCAGAATACCTTCTACCACAGGTTTACTGTGTCATCTACATGACTTGTGGTATACAACAAAATGTCAGTTTTATTTTATTGCTTTAGTCAACAATGGCTTTCTGCTTACAATTCTTAAAAAAAAAAAAAAGCTAGATTTATAACAACTATTCCTCTTTTTAGAAAAGTAGCACTCTACTTTTTCTTTCACCTAAGGAGCGTATCCTGCATCTCCTCCAGAGTTCCTTTGGGCCTCTTGGCGGCTTCTTTGATTAATGCTCTATTAGTCATCCTGCCGAGTTTAGGTGAGCAGCCGTGTGTTGGTAGGTTTACAGTTGTGCCATACTCTTTTGCAAAGAGCTCTGCAAAAATATTCAAAGCTTAGTATACAGTTTTATAACCTAATGCATCTTTAAACTACTTTACAAGTTTTTCTTTGACGTGTCTGCCATGATCCTTGATTGCTCACTGTTTTTGTACAAGCTTCTGAGGTTTGTACAAAGAGCGACTTTGTCGATTATTACTTAATTACTAGTAAGACTTCAGAGGCTTGTAGGTTGGACTAGATTTTTTTTTTAGGGGTGTGAAAGTAAAGAGAGCTTGATACAATTTTGATTTTGTAATATGTAATTAATATGGTAAACAATGCATCTTTTTTTTTCTTCCACTTCACAATTGGAATCAAATTTGTGTTGATTTATCTTGCATAATCGCTAATAAAATATGCTAAAGTTTAGGGTTTTATCCTGGAAGAATTAGGAAAATGTTAAATATGTATAAATACATTAACTACAAAAATATACTACCTCCTTAAATGAAGCCATTTGCTGTATAAACTCCTACAGTGTATTGCTTCATCATAGGAACAAGCAAATTCAACAAAGAAAGGCGAGACATATTGCTCTCTGCCAGGTGACAGTCAAACTTTGATTGCAACGTTTCCACTGCAGAAGGGACGATGAAAGGGACACCTGGTGTCATCATGTGGGTGCTAAATGTCGTTTAAGCCCAACAATCTGACAGATGGCTATCTGCATGCTTGTTGCCTGCATCAGAAAGGCTTTTATTTCTCTTTGAAACAAACAGATCTGCTCAAGCATTGGTTAGGTCATATGTTCTGTGTGAATTTATCACATTACATCATCTCCCCGGGTGTGTGTGTGTTCGTGTGTGTTTGTTCCACAGTGGAGGTCTGGCAGAGAGGCTGAACCGACTTCATTGCAGGCAGAGGTCAGCTATCAGTTTCTGGAGGCACAAGTCCATCTCTGACACATCAGTAGCAGCAGCCACAACAGGTGAACCGCGTCACACAGACCTACTCTGTAAGGTAGATCCCATCAGGATGTTCCGCATGTATGTAACTGAATCACTGTTTAAGTTCAGCACTGAACTGATTCGTGAGTGGGATGAAACCCATCTCTTGAGCGGGTGTTTTGTTTTGTTTTTTTCTTGTTAACTGCTCTTCTTTTTCCTTCTTCAAACATGTGTTAGTATGGAGGGGCCGCTTAAAGGAAGTGTTGGCTGCAGTTTGATTACTGTGACACTTAGCTGTGAACTCACAATGTAGGTGACAGGAAACTGCTTGCCTAGTTCATTTTTTTTTTCCTTTTTCCTTTCCGTGGTGTACTAAACCACCAGTATGTTCAGGTTCTTAAGTACCTCCTTTTTTTAGGACACAAGCTTACTCAAAGGTGACAGTTGACTATGGAACAACGAAACACCCCACAAATACATCTTAAGGTTTGTGGGCAGTCATGGGGTTAAACAAGGGATTAAGAATGTGTTGGTTTACACCCACTTGACCTCATTTCGAAGCATTATCATCATTTGATTTAATCTGTTTGTGTTGAGCATTCACACGGTTGAAGTCACTTAGCTAACATCAGGATTTAGAATATAAACTTCTGCATGTGTTCTAACACTTTTTTGTGTTTTTTGCAGTTCGATCGGTTTCATCTGACTCACTCCCTGACTCATATTTAACAATAACACCAATGTTCTCCAGCTGGTCCATGCTGATAGAGGATGCATGTTTATAATTGCTGTAAAGTACTTGTGTGTCGCATACACACACGTGCATATTATTTCATCAAGTGTTATTTCTCTGTGTAAGACAAAGGCTGAGGTAGTGTCTTGCAAAAGAATCCATGCTCCCTAAGCGTTTAGACGTTTTGTCACATTATGACAGCAAACACACAGTTAAAAGCATGGTGACGTTATAGAGCAATATTCCAAGTTTAAATATCTTACAAAGTACTGTTCAAATGCATCATCTCAAAATGGAAAAACAAACCTACCAAGACATGGCTGACCTCTAAACTGACAGGCTGGGCAACAATAGTATCTGTTGACAAGACAGCTATTAGTTGTACACTTTATAGACCTCATCTGTATACAGAGATGCTAGAAGGAAGCTTGCTGCAACCAATGTTGGAGACGCAACAAAGAGGCTCTGGTTAAGTGAGCTCTGGTTAAGTGCTATGCTCATTGCACGCTGCAATGAGCACAGCAGCTCCACAGTGAAGCAGCATCATGCTGTAGGGGTGCTTTTCTTCAGAGTCATGGTGAGTTTGAGGTAAAGAAATGAATGGGGGGGTAAATCCAGGGCAGTTCTGGATGAAATGCTATTGGAGGCTGCAGCACTCCTTAGTCTGGGGTGAAGTGTCACCTTACAGCAGGACAGTAGCTCTAAATATACAATGAGAGAAACAATGGAATGGTTTAATCAAATCACAATCTTGTGTTTAAATTACCTTGTCAAAGTTGAGATCTCAATCCAATTGCGAATCTGTAGCAAAACCTGAAGATGGGTGTTCTCTATCCAGTCTGACTCAGTTAGAGGTCTTCTGCAAAGAAGCGTGGGCAAAAATAAAAATCTTTATGTGCAAAGCTGGCAAGAGACGTATGGCAAAAAGGTAGTTTTAAAAAAATATTGACTTTGAGAGGTTGATTACAGATGCCACACTCTTCAGAACTTGTTTAAAACCCATGAATTCTTTCCTTTCTAATTATCAACTGAGCACTTTTTTTGTAATGCTCTATTAAAATCATAAAAGGTTGTGGTTTTAGTATGGCAAAATGTCAGAAAGTTTAAAGTCATTGAATGCTACGTAGAGGTATGTAGTACAGTATGCAGCTATTCTGGGGGTTTTGTCATTTGAAACCTAAGTTCTCAGAGCAGAAAATAAGTGTTAACTTGTACAGTATTTGTCTTGTTTGGACAGATACATGTTAAAAAATAATTTCTCTGTAGCAATATCTCTGTGATTTATGACCATTATATTAACCCCCTCACCCACCCCTTCCCCCTGGCCAATCGCATATCCACACAATGAAATGTTGTTCTGGTACCCTCTCATGCTGTTTTTTTTTTTTTTTTTTTTTTACTTGGAGCTGTCAAGTTTACAGACCAATTTTAAGCATCGCTGTCTTATCTTAGTTTGATTTACTGCATGTCTGCAGGGCTTTGCCACAATTTGCCCCTCCTGTTTATCGTTTTACACTCTTGCAGTGCAGGCTTGAAGCTCACTCAGCATTGTGGTGAAATTCCAAATATTTGCACCGACATCTCTGGGGATTTACTGCGTTTCATTTCCAACTCAGCCTGTTATGCAGTGCAAATTGTTCTGATTCTAAAAGTGAATCATTGTTGTAACGTATAACGGGTCCCACAGAGAGCAGCAGTCTGCTAGAGTCTTAGTACACTCTGTACACAGACGCTTAACAGACTCTCAACATCTGTGTTTTTGTTGCTCTGCTCTCCAGTGGACCGGCCTGGTGTGCTGGTGCTAGAGGTGCTGGAGGTCCACGAGGAGTCCAGCATGCAACTGGCGCACTGCGAGCACCAGCAGCCCCCCAGAGACGGCCACCAGGAGAGAAACGCCGTGTCCGAGGAAACCACTCGGATGTTGGTGTTGTTCAACAGAGAGACGGCAGCTCAGCTGATTCCTGCACCAGGAGATGTCATCCACATATACCCACCTTGGTGAGACCGTGTGATGAACTTCAAAGCCCCCTTAGTTCATATTCATCTGTTGATTGGACTTTGCTGTTTAAAAACGCCAGCAGTTGGAAATCTTGCAGACAGGTTTGAGTTCCTGGGTGTGAATAATCAAATCAGATCAGACTTCATACTACACCTGATGGCAGACGACAAAACAATTAACTTTCAGTGGCGATTCCTTACAGACTCAACAGATGAGACGAAACATAAATAGGTAAAAACATAAGCAACATAAAACTAGGGCTGCAGGTATGCAAATTTGACAGTGCAGTATTGTGGTCAAATAATGAGCTCAGAAAGCACCCACTGCTCCCCATTATCTGTTTGATCTTGGTCACTAGAATCAATTTTAGTAACGGGCAAAAAGGACTGCAAAGGACTTTATCTGCAAATTTAAGGCAGCTTGAGAATGTCCAAGACCATGTTCCTGCAGTCACTCTGACAGATCCAGAATCTGAGATCCCATCACTATCCTATGCAGCTTGTTTGCCTTACTGCAGATGAAGCACTAGATGTGTTTTAGATGCAGTGTTTTAGAAGCTGAAACAAGATCGCTTGTTTCAGGTTCAGTTGGACTTCCTACCTCCATCTATGCCATTGCTCACTTACATTAATAAGCCCTCTGTTTTGGCATCATCTGCAAAATTAGTGTCTAGGTTTTCCTCACTAGTGAATGCACCCCACCACATAGAAAGATGAAGCCGAGCAATTATTTCTGCATTAAACACATTATTGATTTTGTGAATTTTGCTCTTGCAGATCATACTTTTGCTTGCAATAAAGTTTAGAATTGGGTGTAAATATAAAACGGCAAACGGTTATAAATGGACATAACATTAACAGATTTGTTTTCTTGTCCGCAGTGGGGGCTAGTGTAGATTGGTAGTGGTCAGATCTGCCTTTGAACCGCTTCACAGCCAAGCTGTAGTTAGTGGAAAAACCATGTAACACATTTACAAGGAACCATATAATGATATCACAAGTACTCTCCAGCCAAAAGTCACTGAGGGAAGCCATTATATTTTGTAAAGCAGTGAAATCACAAACACCTAAATCTGAGATTCAGGAGGACACAAATGTAGAAGGTGACGTGACAGAGACAAACGTCTGCAAACATTTCTCAAATCTTTGGAATTTTATAGACGGATATTATGGTTCTGTTTTTGTGTCATTTTATGATTATCTCAGTGTGTGAGGTAGAAAATTCTCACCAAAGTTGACAGATTAAATGTGTCATGAAACAAATCAAAATATATATAAAACAATAATATAAGACAACAAGGCTTGTATTATTAACCAGATGCTTAAGTTTTTAAGCATCTGGTTTGAACCTTGAACCAGCAACTAAAATCATTTCTGGATTCACTGTTGATTCACTTATGACTTAGACAAAATTATTTTTACTGAAATAGTTTTAAAATAGCAGCACAAATAGGGTGGGCGATAGATATGGAGAGTCGGTTTACTGGATTTCCAAGTTTTGTGTTGTTTCTTTCTGAATGGTGTCTTGGCTGGCGATCAAAAACTACGCAGAAAAAAACCTTATTGCAGAAAGTTACACAACACAAAACTTAAAATACTTCATAGAATAAAGGAACCTTAGAAAAGAATCTTAGAAAGGCATTCTCAAAGGCTGCACAAGCATTTAGCTTTATTTTGAACTGCTAATTGGGTGTTGGTGTAATGCTTTTACTATTCTCAGCGTATAACAGTAAGAACTTAAAGTGCAGATGCGAGGATCAGTCTCTCGGATGGTGGTGTGGGGGTGGTGGAGGTGTTTTTGGGAGTGCTTTGGAGCCGGAGCAAGGCAGCAGTTGACTCCAGCTGTTGGGAGTTTGGGTTTGAGTGTTCTCTGGAATATCCAGGCTGGCGGATGCGAAGGGGCCTCCTCAGCGTTCTGACGTCACGCACAGCTCCAGGGAATTCTTCACATTCCTCTTCCTGGCAGTAGTTAGGTCATTTCCAGAAAGCTGGGGAAAAAACACTGTAGGATTATTTTCTGGAGCATTTGGGAGTTGGAGAGTGGAGGGAGCCAGAGGGCTGAGATTGAAAACACATGGTGGTTTGAAAGTATCTTTGACTTTAGCGCCTCCCTGTTGCTTCAGCATTGCTGTTATAGAGTCATGACTATTCAAAAAAAAAAACCTAGACTAAGGAAATCACTCTTTTATGCAATTATGCACTGTAAAATCTGTCAATTACTTTCATGTTTTTATGCATCTGGTTTTTATTTTTGAGTAAATTAACGTCCTAAGTAAAGAAAAATGTTTTTACTTCAACACCGTTTCATAACCATAAGAATCTGCTGTCAAGCTTAAAATATCCAGAAAACTTATTGATCAGTCCAATTTTCTCAGACACTGAACAGGTCGAAATGGAAAAAAACAGAGATGAGAGGATCAGCACATCTAGTAAAATTCCTCCTATCAGTTTCCTGTGTCGCATGGATGGTTAACCTCCCACATAATTCCTGCAGAGTAGGTTGGCTCCTCCCACCTCCCACTCCTTGTTGTGAGTGGGCCGAGCCCCGAGCGGAAATACCTGCAGGGCTTATTCACCGACAAACTGTGACGGCAGCAGCCGGGCCACTCCTTAAGCCAGCTACCTGTCTGATGATGACAGCTGCCCACTCACCTGTTGACAATGGGGTCACTTCCTGTTGGTTTTTGTGCTGGTTCTCATGAACAGCATGTTCTACTCTGCAAAGATTAAATTCAATCTTTTATGATTACCGATCTTTGCCGAGATGTTGGTCTGATAAGCGTCACGTCCGGGGTGTGTTGTAGCATGATTGTTTGCTTTAGGACTTTATGGGAGAAGCAGGTCTATGTAAAATTTAGCAAAACCTTGGCAGCGGTTAAGGAGTTTCCCATCAAATACTTTATGAACCAGAAGTAATTTTATTATGAATAGAAATAATTTCTTATCTTACATGTATAATTTAATTACTGAGAGGTGGTTAAAAACATTATTGTGTGCAGCTCTTACGTATATACATATATATATATGTGTGTGTGTGTGTGTGTGTGTATATATATATATATATATATATATATACACACACACAATACTTTTTCTTTTCTTTTTTATTCTTTTTGTTGCTTTATGATCTCTTGTTTGTGATTTCTATGTGCACATTGTGGTAAATGTGCAAAATTATTGTTGCTTTTATCTGTTATAAGTTTTTAAGCATTTCCTGCTCCGTTTGGACGGCGTGCGTCAAAATCACTCAAATTCTGTCCTCTTATGTTAATAGTTGCGTTGACATCGTTTAGATTTTCTTTTCAGTGTTTTTATTGCAATTGTTTTTCTTCACCATTACTTTGAGTAAACTACTACTACTCGGTTTTAAAATATTTTTTAATGTTATGCCATTTAAATGGTTCTCCATTTTTAGCAAGAACCTATGCAGTAAAAAAGCACTTATTGTTCTATGATCATACGGGGAAATGAGTTGTACAATAACATCAAATGAGTCGTCAAAGTGTTTGTTCCAACAGGGTTAAAATACAGCTTGTACAGAATGTGGCAAGCACATAATGTTGGTAGTAATCGTCTTGCTTGAAGGCATAAAGTGCCGATGATTGTAACAACAACAAGAAGATTTGCTGGTACCATCTGCTGTGGTTAAGGGTGTGCGCTGCAACTATGCAAGTACCTCTTTTTGACAGAGCTAGTTGTTTATTTAGCTTTACTAAAAATCTGTTGTTTATTATAGTCAAATTGGTTATTATTAGTTGTAAGAGATTTTTTTTTTTCAAATCCTTGGATCTGTCTTTAGAAGGTTTTAGAATATTTTACATTTAACCTGAAACGTACATTGCAGATTCCAAGCTGAAATAATTTATTACACAAAAATGGAAGATGAAATTCAGAAGCTTGTCTCTTAATTCAGTAGCTTATCTGATGACCACAATTTTAACCTAATAACTGAACAGTGTTGCAGTTGGTAGCACTGCTCCTTTAAAGCAAGAAGTTTGGGGTTCAAATCCTGGCCTGAGGGTTTTTCTGCATGGAGTTTGCATGTTCTCCCTGCATGCCTGGTTCCTCTCCAGGATCTCCAACATTTCTCACATCACCCCATTTCAGCTAACCTTTACTTGTTAGCTTATCCCTTGTTTTACTTTATGCTTCGTCTTGAGGGTCTGAACTTTTGATTGTTGAGAAACCATTACTTTCTGGAGGAGTGGACTCTGTTGAGGTTTTAAATTTTACACAGTCATTAACGTTTGTCTGTGATGTATAAAACGCTCCAGTTCGACGCTATGAAGCTTACCGGAAATTGTCTGGGCTGTAAACAACCACCCCACACTGCAATGAGAGAAGTTCTGAGCCGAACAAGATGGTTGTTAATGTTAATTCAATATCTGGAAGCGTGACTAACATGGACTGAACAATTTTCTTCACTTCCTCTGCTGCCATTGATAAAATTACAGCCGGACTACAATTCTCAAACAGCGCAGTGAATCATTGTTCACAACTTTTATTTTTCCATGTGGGCAGGAAGGCATATTACATGTTTTGCATTATTGCCAAACATCTCTACCAAGGTCCCCATCTCACCAAAGGACACTTTGCAAGTTTTGTGATTAATTGAAATACAACTTTCCAAACCTAAGTCATGCAAAGCTTTTGCCTACGTTAACATTTAGCCCTGAGCTACAGGGAGCCAGTGTAAGGACTTAATAACTAGGGTGATGTGCTCTATCCTCCTGGTTTTAGTGAGAACTCCTGCCACAGGACTCTGGGTCAGCTGCAGCTATCTAATTGATTTTTCAGGTAGACCTGTGAAGACACTGTTGTAGTAATCAAACCAAGTAAAGATAAACTCACAGACAGGTTTCTGAAGATCTTGCTGAGACACTACTCTTTTAATCTTGGAAATGCTCTGCAGATGATAAAATCCCCAATATTCTATCATCTCCTGCCAGCCTTTGACTGGCAGCAGCTGTCTGCTACTTATCTTCATAAAACCCTGTCTTGAAGCAGAAAAGACGTACTTGGCTCAGTTTTTGGTTTTGGGCCCGTCTTTCCTTAATAAATGCTGGTATTGCGTAACCTGTTTTGTGTTTTGTACTTTTAAGGTTATGTTTAAATATACACTAATGAGAACCTGTTGTAGTATATTTTCATTTGTTTAAAAAGGAAAGGCCAGTTCCAACAATATTGACTTTAAATTGATATAATTTAAGAGCAAATGAATTCTTTACCTGCCTGGGGGGGGAAAAAAAAAAAAAAAATTCCCACGAGTTGATTCAATTTTTCCCACTCGTCTGCGTGTCTAATTTCTCATCACTTACAATCAGCATTTGTCTAAAACACGCTGAAACATGCCCTGCAGTTTCAGTCACAAAGTGCACTCTTGGCTCTGAGTCAGTGGTAAGCTGTCATCCCACCATTATCTGTGTAACATGTGGGATAAATGCCTGGCCGTTATTCACCTTCTTGAGCCCCTGTGTAAATGACACTTGGGTGTGGGGATCTTTACTCTGAATGGTAATAAAAGAAATGACTTAAATGATCTTAAATAGAAGACGTACACAAAAAATTCTCAATTGACTTGTTTTTTCACTTACAACTTTTTGACTGTGGTGTTTTTTTTTTGTTTTGTTTTTTTCATTTTCTAAGAAACAAAGTTGTGTTTTTTCCACAGACAGCATCACATTTGAATTTTTTTCAACCAGTCTCCCACTGTTGGAAGGTGTCTTTGGTGTTTGCAACATGCGTTAGAGAAAGTTAAGATATTTGAAGTTGCAGTTGTGCGGAGTCGTAAACAGTCCTGTGGAGGTGGCTGGCAGCTAATCTGAGTTTTGACATTCACGCTGTCTCAAGCTTTCAGCCCCCCTACATTTATGGAACATTCTTTTCTATTCACTTTTTTTTTTTGTCCTCAGACGAGCAATATAACTAAAGTAGAATCGTCTTTTTCTTTCTTTTGCTCAGCATACTGTCGATCTTTAAATTTCTGCTTTGTTTCTGCTCTTAAAATCAATTCTTTCCAACCAATAAATTAGAGAACTTGTAGAGTCGAGGCTTAAAACACAACAGCTGCGACAGTGCGTAGCACAACCACTTAGCACTGTTAGAACTATTGGAGTTTGAGTTTGTAGCTGCAGTGTATTTTATTAGGATTTTATGGGATAGAGTCAACACCATGCTGTGCATAATTGTGAAGTGGGGGGTGGGGAGACACGGGTTTTTTATTTTAACTAAAAATCTGAAGTCCTCTTTCCTCCGACTCTCCTAAATGTAATCTGGTGCCAGAGACAGGCTTTGAACGTTTCCTAATAAGTAAGCAGAGTCCACCAGTATATAGTCTAATTATAGTTTAAATACAGTAGTTTTTTGAATCCCTCAATAGTTTGATGGAGAGACTTGGTGAACAAACCAGCCAGTTCACTGGTAAAGATGTGGAGATGTTAAAGAGAGTACCTCTCAAAAATCAAATTTTTGACATTTGATGTATGTAGAATTATTAAACCCATCAGCCAAATTCTGAGTGATAGAACTACAAACTTAACAAGGCATAGCAGTCTGTTGCAAGAAGTCATACTGAATATTTGGAATAATATTCAGTTTGATCTGGTCACGCAAGATCAAACTTAAAAATGTTGGCTTATTTGCAAAACAAAATTCGAGGCAGAGAACTCGCCCTGAATATGTGGTGGTAGTAGCAGCATCATGCAGTAAGGAGGCTTTCCTTCAGCAGGGATAGGGAAGCTGGTCAGAGCTGAAGAAGAGATGGATCAGAGGAATATTGAAATAAAAGTCTGGTACAAGCTTTGGAATAACATTGGAACTGGGTCAGGCGATCGCTGTCCGGAAGGACAGCAGCTCACAATGAGTGGCCCAGTCAAATCAAGATACGAGTCCAACTGAGAATTTGTGGCAAGCTTTGAAAATTGCTGTTCACTGAGATCTTAACTTGTATCGAGCAAGCTTAAGGTAATTTTGCAAAGCTCAATCGGTAAGAAGATCATTCTGTAGAAACACAAGACATTCCTCAAAAACCTTAAACTGAATTTGCAGTGAGAAGAACTTCTTACAGGTATTGACTCCTGCTGAAAAGAAATGCAAACATTTTATAGATTTCCATTTGCAGATGTGTCATTTTCCTTCCTTTTAACAGGCATTCTTTTCTTTTTTTGCAATATCCCTATAAAATACTTTCAGTTGCAATATAACAAAATGTGGAAAAGCTCAATACTTTGGCAAGATATTGTATTTTAACAGGTCGTTTTCTCTTTACAGGCAAAGTCTGTCTATAGAGGGCTTCATCTGTCCTGTTATCCTGAGCACTCACTTCAGCCAGAAAGTGTCATCTGCTTCCAAGCCAGATGATATGTCCTTACCAAAGATCTGGCTGTCTGCGGAGAGGCGCTTGCCTTATTTTTTGGGTCAGATTTTTGGACTCCTGGATGAATGCAAGACCAAAAGTGAAGGCAGAGCAAAGCAGGTATGTACATATCGACACTACCCCAACTGTATTTATAGCTGAAAATTGAGAAGAAACTGAATAATGCCGCTTCAGCTGAGGGAGAAAAATGTAATCAGTCAGAAAAATCAGCACTTAATCACATAACGACATCGCTGAAGAACTGCATGCAGAGTAGTTTTGCTACAAGCCTTGAGGTTCTTCTCAGGTTCAGTTATTGTGCAAAAGAACAAGGATCCAAGAGGTTCCCGTCGATATTATTTATGAACTCATATTTACAAAATCACAGCTGTACTTTTACAGATTGTGGTTGCTTGCCGCAGGGTTCATCGCAGTGTCTTGGAAATAATCCTGGGCGTAAAGAATAATAAATAGTCATGGTGGAGGACTTATCCCGGCACAATTAGTTATGTTCTCAGTGTGTACTCCAGAAGTGTCACAAGTGATGGATTTGCTCGTACATTTATTTACTTAAAAATATTTAAGCAATTACAAATAAATGGAAAGATTCTTTTTTTTTTTTTTTCCCTAGGAACCGTGTGTTTTTAACACATCCTCCTCAAAACTCCCTCCTTGTGTGCAATAAAAAATATGTTGTCTGATGCCTTTTAATGGCCTTAATTTGGTCATGGGAGTTACCTTGGGCAAAATAGTAGGTGAGATGTTAATTACCAACTCAAGTTAAAAACTTCAAAGGTAAATAAGAGTGTAATTACCACTGGTTTATAGCATCATAATAGTTTGCACTGTCATTTACTTCACCTTCCAATAGGTTTTGAATGAAGCAAAAAAATTGACATGCTTGTATCTATTGGCTTTCAGTTATTTTTAAAATTGTTTTTTTGCTTCATATTTACACAAAACAAATAAAACTTGATTTTGTGAGTTTCACATTACTTTTTTTTGTGGGGGGGCGGAGAGGAGGTGTTGACTTCTATCAGTCAACACTGATCAATAAATGTATCCCCAAAAAGCCACACATTTTAGATTTTTTTGTTTTGTCAAAATGTTCTGCTTCTTTCCTCTCACAGGTTGCAGCATCTGATGTTCTCTGCACTTTTGGAACGAGACCCTGTCTCTCTCTCCTGGAGGCCATTGAAGGACTTGGCCAGGCAGGCAATGTGGACCAGGATGTGGATGTGGTTGTCCAAAGAGTTTACTCCGTCCCAATGGCAGACTGTTCCCCTGTGTCCTTTCTCAAACACAGAGCATCCCTTCGGTCCTCCACGGCTCCTCCTACTGCAGAGAAAGGAAAAACCAGGTACTGTTAAACAGCCTGATAATTGGCAGTCCGGGGGGGCCTTTTGGTTTATTACGTGATGCCAAAAGAAACAGAATAAATTAAATCATGTTCTCCTACTTTGTGTCATTTGCTACAATTGAATTTCTTTCTTTTGTTGGATTTGCATGCTGACTTTTTTCAGAGCCCATATGTTTCTCCTGCGTGACATGATGTGTCTCAGTGGTCGAGCTATTGTTCACAGAGCAGCAGGCCCCACAGAGTGCTCATGCTGTCTCCAGCCATATGGCATTCCTTGACAAAGGACACAAACATTTTTAATTGAATCCAGTCTCCCTCCTGTTGTTTCTGGCCAATTCTCAGGAAATACAGCAGTATGTTCATAAACTCTTGTTCACCAATGAGCCAGCATTGAATCAGTATCCACACTCACTGCACTAAAATATCCACTAAATTTAATATATTCAATTCAGTCTATCAGACTTTCCTTATAGAGGTCTTCTCATACAGTCAAATCAATCAAAGCCCTATTAGTCTTCTGCATGCTAGAGACTTAGTAAATTAATTCCTCCGACCAAAAACCATTCAGATAATAAATAGGTTTGACTAAAACATAGGTTTGACTAAAACCAACAGACATGTAGACATGCATGTCTGTGAAGATGGAGCAAAATGTGAAGATGGAGCACATTTTTCACCTGCAGAGGGAATTTGACAAGAAATATCCTCACAGTCTGGTAGATATGGAGGTGTTTTGTGAGGTGGAATGGACAGATGTCCTGTTAGATAGAGAGATGCAGACAGACTTCTACAAAAGGCGACTGTGGCTAGTGGGTAGACTGGTTGTCTTTTGTAGATTGTTTCTCAAGCTGGTTACTGATCTGTGCGTCTTTGCGTGAAAGTGAGCGTGTTTGTGAGCTTGAATCCCTGAATGAGACTCTCGTATAAAATACTTTGTGTGGTCAGTATCGCTGGAAATGGGTCATTTAATTTCAGTTCATATACCATTTACTGAATGTTGTAATTGCTTTAATAAAAAAAAAAAAAAAAAAAAAAACTTCAACAAAGTAAGTGTGTGCAGAAGTACCTAAAGTGTTGCTACAAAAATGAACTCCGCGTCTCCTGATGATGCAACCCAAAAAGAGCATGTAACGATTAAAAAGTATTGGACTTAAATATATAGTTTATGGAAGTCTGTAGTTTGAATCTTTTCACCTAACTCAAGACTTCTGTTCATTTAAATGAACTTTCCAACTTTAGGACAAGCGTTGAAAGACATTTTATCAACTTATTTCTTAGTTTTGACAGTAAACTTATGAGAATGTAAAAGTGCATTTATTTGTAGGGTGATTATTCTTTCTTTTTCTTTTTGGAATCTGGGGAACTGAGATTCTTGTTTACATTGTTACATTGATGTGTTATTCTCTTTATTTGCATTCAGTTCCCTGATACCAGAGAACAGTCTGGTTTAATCTACAGTCTGATTACAGTCTGATTACAGACTGTAGATGCAACAGCCTATGTTTTCCTTTGTGGTTTTTCCTGAACTGGTCTTGGATGTGAAGAATATTGAGAAAATAGTTTGTAAAATAAATAAATAGAGCTTCATATTTATGCAGTTAAACATAAACTGGAATATTTAGAGATTAAACTACAAATGTATTCTACCCTGCTTGTTGTGAAAAGATATTATAATTGTGCATGATTGTAGGAGCTTACTTTATAACAATGCTTGCTTTCTTTTTTTGTAAAGACTGAACAAGTACTGTATATCCTGTGGTTGCATAATAGGGTTGAGCCCCCTTTCTTCAGTGTTCAAGCAAATCAAACGGCTTTCATCTTTCTTGCAAGTTTGTATTCAGTTTTTAACATTTTTGCGCAAAAAAAGTAAAAAAAAAAAACTAATACAAAATCTTCACCCAAATGTCCAATTACATAAACATCCTGTAAGTCTTTCTTTTTTAAGGTATCACCAGATAAGAGCGGATACAACTTCATTTGTTGTCTTTTATTAGGAAAGGGGCAGTGATTGTAATCTGAGCTCTATTTTCACCGTGTGAGCTACCTTTAACTGAAAGTCTTCAGATCTTCTTACCAGCATGTTTCTATATTCTAATTGAATCACTTATCAGAAGCACAACGCTACGTGAAAAGCCGCCTTAAACATATTTTTTAAAAAACAGCATAACTCTGTCATGTTAAATGTCACTTGTTACTATGCGATTTGTCGCAAATAAATCGTCACATTTATGCTGCCTTCCAAGTTTTTTTAAGACACCTCTCCTTCACAATGTAGCATGCGCTGAATGAAGACAGCACAATGGGAGGAAGTAAGATGGTCTTATTTGCTTTGTTTTACCTTTCAACTAAAGGTTTCTCCAAACTTGCTTCTCAGTTCTCTCAAGGGTGAACTTTTTCCGGTTGGTTGTGCAATGTTTTCTGTCACACTTTTTCCTTTCACTGAACTTTCCATTGTTTACGCTGAGATACAGTAGTCTGTGAACAGGCAACTTATAGATAATTATTAGCTGCAAGACAAAATCAATAAATTCAACTGTGCTATATATATATATATATATATATATATATATATATATATATATATATATATATACAAATGATATGATATATATTTTAAATATTGATGCCAAAACACTTTATACCAAAAATTACATTATAAATCAATTTATTAGTTGTATTTTGATTTATTGAGATGCATCTATAAGTTGTTTTTAAACCTAAATAACCTTAAATGGTTTTGTTTACAATCCTCAGCACTCTTCATCCCCCATGCGACCTTTGGTGCTGCAGCTGCATGAAGTTTGAACTGTCATACCTAAACACCAGATTCCTCTGACTCTCTGAAAAGCTATGTAGAGTTTCTGAGTTAGTGATGAATCAGTGTTGGCCATTATGAAATGCCACTTAAAAGGAATTATTTTTAGGTTATTGATACCAGAATAGTTCAGCTTTAAATAGCTTGGAGGATTACTGATACTAGGTTCTAATCATTCATAAGCTTTCTTTCCAGTATAAGTAGCTTGGATGTTTATGTGAGGGACTGCTATTGTAGTTAATCAATCAGTGAATGAGGCGTTTGAAGCAAATCTCTCAAATATGACCTTCGGTTCCCTGGCCCTCCCACTGGCTTGTTGTTTGTGTTCCTTGCTGAGTAATAAAAGTATTGGTTTCTCTAAAAGTAGAGGGGCCCTGAGGGGGGGCAGTAGTGTGGCGAGGGGAGGAAAGCTCTGGTCAGCTGACAAACTTTACTGACTAAACCAACCGCGTTTGTAATGCGACTCTCTCGCCATGCTGCTCCTGTGGCTGGGAAATAAACACCACCCTGTGACCGGAAACGGTGCCTCTGTTTCTCTCCAACTCGTGCAGATTTAGACCGAGTTGGGGCGGAGGTTAGAGGTGGCTGTGTGTCTGTAGGTTAAAGTATCTGGATGAATCCTTCTGCTTATTGTGACAAATTCAGAAAAAGCTTTTATATGAAAATTTTGATTGTCTTTCAGAACTACTGTTTTAGTTAAAGAAGAATAAAAGCCAATAATTCATGGTACTTTTCCAGGATGTGTGCCTGATCTGCATGGTAGTTTACACTGCAACCCATTGGCCTCGTTTTCTGTAGAGACAAGGACACTTTGTACCTCTCATGTTGTGTCCCCAGTGTCTGACTCACTCTCCTGGTCAGCAATTCTTTTTTGATCCTTTTGTGTATGTGTGTTTTTTTTAAAAACCTCTGCGTTTAAAACTCGAGGGAGATCTGTACGATAGGAGATGGTAAGTTCCCGTAAATTTTGAAAAGAATAAACAAAAAGATTAACTGTTTGCAGGAAGCAAGAGGAGGCAAGTTGTTGTTTTTTTTCTTCTTCTTGGTTTAGAGGGAACACAATGTGCTGCAGGGATCCTGTTACAACCATGTTTATCGCTCTGCCGTCCCCGATTGGTGGACAAAACGTAGGAAGGAATCCCGCCTGTCCTTTCCCCTCCAATGAGATCTCTCCGCTGTGTTCTCAGTGTGTGGCTCGCTTACTTATACTGTGTTGCCAAGTAATGTGCTTGTGCACTGGCCTTTCATGCGCCCAAAGTGTGACTGTGTGTGTGTGTATATGTGTGTGTGTGTGTCTTAAAAGGGGGTATATGTTTGTGAGTGTTTGCTCAGACTCAGTGTCGAACTTCCTGGAAGAAAACCTGAGTTGCCGAGAATTCTGCGATCGCTCACAATAACAAATTCCTGAAAATGGTCAGTGACTGAGTGTACCCAGTGACTGAGGATTTTTGGGGAGTAAAGAGTGATTGTTTGAGGAAAAAATAGACAGTAAATGGCACCAGAAATGTGCCTTTTAGTTGGAAGGGGGAGTTGTTTATGCCAAATCACCCCTTTTCTTTTTTCCTGCCATGTGTGATATTTTTTCAGATATCAGGCTACAGTTTTCAAGTTTTAACATGCTGCACCAGCAGTGAAAGTGTATATACTTCCTCAACAGACAAAACCTCACCAGCTGTTTTCATATTTTGGGAATCATCAAATATCACTCATTAAGCCCTTCGCAAATGTATTTTGTCCAGAAAATGTTTGGCTCTCCTGTTAAACGTTAAGCCACGGTGTTGTCCACATTTATTGGCACTGCTAGTAAAGTTCTGTAAAAATCCCCTATTATTGCCATTCATTTTCACAGCACATTTCCGTTAGTTTTAATCTCAATTTACAATGGACCCCTGGAATTTGCAGAGGCTAAGGACAACATCTACCCAATATTTGGCTTATTTGCAAATATTGATTACGTCCTCTAAAACTGCTTATTATAAAAGTTCAAACAGTAACTTTTATAATAATATGTACAATATTAGTATTAGCAGTACTATAGTCTTTATTTTTGTTCTTGGGGCACATCCAGTCGAGGAAAACAAATGGTGCTCCTGGATTGGGTGCTTTGCAAATGCCAGCCAATAACGTATCAAGAAGCATCGAGCCGAGGTATTTCAGCTTCCCATGCAGCATTTTTTTTTTTTTTTTTTTTTTTCTTCAAATAAGAATTTACGAATACTGAACCAGTGATTAGTCAGGTTGATAGTCTACAGGCATGTCTTGAGTACATTAAAGGCTGGATGACACTAAACTTTCTACTTTTAAATTCTGATAAGACAGAAGTTGTCTTCTTTGGACCAAAGGGAGAGTAGACGGAGTTACTTAATCTGGCGGGTGGGTTTGGGGGTTTCTGTGTGTTCACTCTGTTCTCTCAAACGGTGAGTCGGTCGTGGCAGATGGCCTCTTGCACTTAGCCAGCTTGTGCTGGAGGTTTCTTCCTATTGAAGGGGAGTTTTATCTCTCCACACTGATCCATGCATGCTCTGTATGAAGGATTGCTGTAAAGTCAATGACACAATGCAAGAGATTCTCACTTAGTTCTCATCCAGGAGGAGTAAGTGCTGCAAGTCAATGACTTGACGCAATTGCTTTACTGAGAACTTTTTAAACTAATTTGAATGGAGTGGGATTATTATCTGCATTGATTCTAAAAAAGTAAAAATTCCTAAATGAGATGTTAATCATATAAAAAACACAGATAACATTCTTTTACTTTTATGGCTGCGAAAGCAGAGGCAGTCATGCACTATGAAACCTTAAACTGGCATTTACCATTACAAAAGCTGAAACTATCAGGTAAAAGAATCTATCTGCAACATCACTGAAACTATCAGATAAAAGAATCTATCTGCAACATCACCATTGGGCCTATTTGATATTCAGTTTGTCTTCTAAGACAGAATTGTTTCCTACAGCGGTTTGAGGATTGCAAGTTTTGGTCTGTGGTTGACGAAAGTTTAATCCATTTGTCAGGCAGAATTTGTCTGAAGTCTTTCAGAGATAAATCTGAGAGGAAATAGTTGTTCAACTGCTGCTGCTACAAAGCACAGCAGACATGTTATCAGATAATCCAGACTTTTGTTATAGTTGATGCCAGAAAGATGGACACCTGGATTTATCAAATGGTTTCTTGGAATAACAGTGTTGTTTTTTGAAGAAGCAGAAATTCATCCACAAAACTGTGGTTGAATAGCTTTTCTAAATAGTTGTAAGATGTTGCTTTAATTTTACCAGAATTTTCATTAGATATGAATTTACCTCATTTTCATTGTATTAGTTTGCTTCTGGTGGTCTGGAGTCTTGGTCGTTGAGCTTTACCATAAACCCTTAATTGTGGTTCTCAAAGCCAGTTTTCCCTGTTTTTTCTTTTTGTTTGTTTTGCTAGCGTGCCGTCAGAGCAGAAGAGTTTAACTGCTTGACAGTTAGTTGTTTTTCTTTTGTTTTATTTTTTTGAGTTAAGTAATTAGCAGTGCAACCATGTGACTTATTTGGAAGTCAGCATGGACGAGATTTGACATAAATCAAAGCATAGGTTTTAAAAAAAGAATGGCTGCAGGGTCAGAATACAGAAATATGTGAGCCAAATATTCTTTTGTTTGTTTTTTTCCTTTCTTGTAGATCAGTCAGACTCAAATGCTAAATTTGTTTCATTTTTAGCTGGTGCCGTTTGGTTTCACCCTGCAGTGTCAAATGATTCAAACCCTTTGAGTAACCTGTTCCCCCTCTTGCCTGTGGTGGCGCTGAACCAAGAACTTCTAAAGAAAACGACATGAAAACCTCTAAAGAAGACATGAGGGCAACTTCCTTCTTCACAAAATGTAACTAAAAATGGAGTAGTGTGAGATTTTCGTGGTTGTAGAATTTCTCTTTTGTGTTTGGTAAAAGACCATGAGCTTTTTCTCCCATTAGCGCTATTCTTGCACCTCTGTTTTGCTTGTGTTTACCCAGAATGCCCTGCCCTGTGGTCCATTTCCTGCTATTCGACAGACCTCCCCTCCACTTGCATCCACATATGTATTCAAACCGCAGTGGAGTTCACTTTAACCGACCAAGACCTAGGTTTTTAGGTGGACCATAGTTAGCTTTTTTTTTTTTTTTTCTTCCGCATCAGACTTCAGTTGCACATTCACCCAAATGAATCAGACTTTCCAGACAAACGAACCGGAGTTGGATTAAAGTGGACTAAACATGGCTGGTGTGAATGCACCCCCAATGGGGCGTGGTCCAGTCAACCGATATCCAGGGATATAATGTTTTTTAGAAGTTCTGGTTTTAAAACCCAAGAACTTTCCAGGAACTTTCTGACAGAGTTTGTCGGTGATTATATGTAGCATTGAGTAACAGAATTCTGCCCCTCCCACACCTGTTGCTGAGCACTGATGGTTTCTTCATTTTTCCCTTGCTTGAGCTTTTTTTTTTTTTTTCTTTCAAGAATTTTTCTGTAAATATGTTTATTCTGGGAGGTTATCATAGACCAGCACCTACAGCTCACTTTGCTTATCATCTGTGGTGTTTTATATATATATATATTGTCATTGCAACAGGTTGCGGATGTCTGATTTGGAACTATGAATATACAACGTAGCGGCTGAAAATAATCATAGTTGATTATGGTCAGACTACCAAAAGACATGTCAGGAATGTTATTTTCGTGTCTTCGTCCAGGTCTCTCAAGACAAACACAGACCCCATGTTTAGCAACAGAAAACATTCATAGCTCCAATCAGGTGGTTGAAAACAACCTCAAATATCTCCAGCGTCTGGGTGTGTGGATGCATGCACAGGCTTGGTGGACAGTCCTCCTCCCAAACTTTTTTTCCCTCCCTTCTTCGTTTCCTCCTCCTCCTCCTCATCTTCTCTGGCCACTGCTTGTCAAACTAGGGTACATGAACTCAAGTGTTTACTCTCGGTTTGCACAGGACTTTGTCTGGGCTTGACTCTCACTGATACTAGAGCTTTTAGCCGTTGAGACCCAGAGCTTGCCATGAACAGCAGACTGCAGGAATACTCAGCTCTTCACTCCCTCATAACTCTATAGGCCAAAGGTCTGTTCTGTCAGCAGCAGCCTGTCAAACCAGCTACTGACATTAACACTCAAATGTCATGACTAAGTATCAACACGGCATTGTTACAGTGACAAAGCACAAAGTGACGTTTCATTACTATAAAAAAAAGTGTTTGTTTTCTCACTGAATCAGGTTTTGATATACCATCATAGATATTCCAGCATGCAGTAGTTTCCTTCATAGATCAGCTATATTTGACTATATTTTATATCCTAACAATTAATAAACTGATGCCCTGCACTACATTTGCTTGGCAGCTTTCTTTAACACTTGCTTTTCACAGATACTCCTCAAGAAAGAAATATGTTTCCTGTTTTTCAAACCCAGTATGTCATCGTTCTTAGGCTGCAGCTCTAAAGCTGGTGAGAAGGCCCTTTTGAAACTCAAGTATTTATTACTTCCACTTGCAGTTTGTAGTTTTATTACACACATCATACAGACCGGTAGTTTTTCATTCACGTCAAAGACAAATTTTGCTGTAGTTGGTAAAATATAAGTTCTCCAAAGTTGTATTTAATCTATGGATATGGCTGTGTTTTTTGTGTATTAACTGCAAATTTAAATGACTCTTATTATTATCTTATATGATAGGAAAATGATGCATGGTTTTCAATATTTTTTAACACAATTCTGAAACCTTCAGGCAATAGGTTGTAAAACCACCTTTTATTACAGTCACAGCTGGCCTTTTGAGTATATTTCTACCTATTTCACATACCAAGTTATTTTCTGTTGTTGCTTTAGATTTTAAATCTACTCTGACCAACTTTTCTACCTCTGTTGTAGTTCAAGTTTTAGGATGTTCTTTTATTTTCTAAACCTGCTGTTTGCTGTTTCCTCACTGTTCTCTAACAAACTTCTGAGGCCTTCACCGATCCATGACGGTAAATGCAACACTGGAGAACCTAATTTACAGATGAATTAGTCACACAAAAGTTAATTTGAGGATCAATGAGTAGTGAGGGCTGAGTATATCTGCACACCACACTTTTCAGATCCCACCTTCCACCTCATAATTGTGCATTATCTTACGTTTCTCTAGTTTATATCTGTTCAAAAATACAGTTAAGTCTGTGGTCGTTAAATAACCCAATTATGAAAAAGTTCAAGGGATTAGAACACGTCTGCAGGGCAAAATGTGAAACAACTGTATGTTAGTTCTGATGTGTTAGCATTGGAGATAACAAATTGCTGAATGCTTCCAAATATTTAAAATGAAAAATCCTTGCTTATTTCTGTCAGGGAATGTGTTTAACGTTTTTAGTTTTTATGTTTTTTGTTTTTTTTCCATTCTTTCTGCTAGGTTATGTGTTCTCGTCCAGGATAGCTTTGGGATTTTCAGCACTGTCAGACTCCAGCCTCTGTCCAGCAGCGACGAGCTCCACCAGTACTGCCAGATGTGGCAGGGGAGAACCTGTGTGCTGAGGGGCGTAAAAGTGGTGGAGCGGGTCACTCGAGAAAGGTGAGAGCCAACTTTCTCTTGCGTCAGGGTCGTTTTTCACCTGAATTTCGGTTGGGAAAGTTCAACCTGTTGCCAGCAGCAGTTTGTAGTATGACATTTCTGGTAAATGCAAGGTTATCTCTCTCTCTCTCTCTTTAGCATTCTAAGGTAACAGCCTCGGGTAAATGCCTGAGTCAGACAGTTGCTGATAAAAAGTGATGGGAAGCACCCTCAGAGCCTTAAGTCGTCTTGCTGAGCCATCCGCAGATACATATCCGATCAAATAAATTGTGTTGTGGTATTTATTGAGCCTTAGCCCCCAGTGTCCTTCTGAAAAACAAAATATGTAAACATGATGTTGGGAGCTTTCTTGAAGCTTGTAATGCTGTCCTGCCAGCAGTTGGGCTGTGTTTACATGTAAAGTGATACCGAGGTTCACGGTCTCTGTTCCTCGTGAGTTTCCAGTCGAGATCCCAGATTAGCAGCAGTTAGTAGAACTGGTGTGGGGGCATCTAGAAACTTGCTGGGATATGTTTACCTCCATGATATTTTCAATGCCTGTTGTGCACACAATAATTCTGGGGGTCGTCTTTGGTCAGAGTGTGATAGATGACTCCGGTATCTTGTGCATTTAGTCAAGTGGGAAAACAGTCTGGGTTTTTCCACTCATTCGGGTATCCATGTCTGGTAGACCTCTAAGCTTGTCCTAGAACAAGCTGTCTGTCCTACAGGCAGAATTATTGGTATTAATATCATGTAGTCTGTTACTTAATAGGAGTGACGGTGCTTAGTTGTAATATTAAATATAAAGCAAAAAGAAGTAGTTGGTTGACTTAGAAGTAAAAAATAATTTCCCTTCTGCTTACAGTTGGAAACATCTAAAACTTTTAGGCATAATGTTCTTCCACAGAAATGTAAAAAGTAAAAATGTTTTTGTCGGCAGGATATACTTTGCACATTTACTTCTTTTAATGACTCTGATGTGTTATGACAGATGAGGTGTGAACCGCTGGTTTTACATGACATACAGAAACTCACAGCAGCAATGTGTTAATTTGGCTCCTGATTAGGGAGTTATGATCATTAAAAAAAAACTCAAGAAAATTATTATAAAAACATTTCTCAAGCATCTTCTTTTTCCATTTTTTTTTTTAATTTACAATATTTGCTTTTACAACTTTTCTCGTTTAGCTTTGTTTTTTGGTTCGTACTCTTAATGCATTTCTGTTACCCTGAACTGAGGGCACCAATGTCCTCATGGACCCATTGACTCACATGTAAGTCTTTTGGGGGCGACGGTTAATTAAATTAATCAACTTACTAACTAATTGTCTGATATGTAATAAATATGTAAACATTTGTGCTTTAAGATATGACATACGTTCTTCACTGAGGGGAAAATGAAAAAGAAAAGCCTCTATTTTTTGTATTTATAAACAGAAAAGCCTGAATATTCAAAATATCAAATGTGATGAAAGTAAACTAGAAATTGACGTCACCAGGAAACAGAAACTTAATTCACTCTATTTAAAATGCAAGAACAGATACTGTGACATTTCCTTGTAATTTATAAATGACTGGACATGTGTCAACTCGATATTATTAATGCGGTTTTTTTTAATTTAAACTTAATTAATGTACTTTTTTACATTATTTACATAATTAAAAAGAGGTTAAGTTACTAAATGTTTCTAGAAACTCTTATTAAGGGGGAAATGTGACAGGCAGAGAGCATATCCAACCTCAGAGTGTGCTCAGCTGCTTTAAAATAACTTGTGGTGGCTTTTGTCTTTACTGGCTTCTCATCAGTAGCACCTGGGTGTCGTCTCCTGAGCTGCTCATAATGTGTCACTGATGGCTGTGGTTCACAACGAAACTTCACTGAACCTACGTCTCCTTTTTTTTCATCAGCTAGATTGAAGTTCTCCCTCACTTAAGGCCATTTCAGCCTTTGAGAGCTTTGAAAAACCCCGTAGACCAACTCATTTCTAAGGGGAAGCAGGTGCTTTATTCACCATTTTTGTTTTAAAATCGTTGCCCAAATGAAGCGAACCAATAATTGGAGACAAACATGACTGAAGCAAGCAGAGTGCACACATATCCTACACCTACACACCCCTGTGAACTGCAACCTACTCACAAGCCGTCATGAAGGAAAACATTTGTAAATTTTATTTAAGTTAAAGAAAAATTTTAGCTTAATCCACGGAGGCACAAATCAGCTTTTTTCTGTCTGATTTTGCAGTAATCTAGGTAGATTTCTTAGCTAAATGTGTTGAATGTCACGTTCGTGTCGAGGTAAATTTGCTCTTGAATTTGTGCTGTCCCTTTCATCACGCAACAGTGCAACCTTTCAAAACTCATTGGTAAAACGCCATATATTGGCCGCATAGCAGTGTTCAAAGCTTGTGGAAAAAAGTAGTGACTTATGGTCTGGAAATTATGGTAAAGTCCTTTTTTGTTGCAAAATCACGGGGCAATGTGACCTTTCCCTTAACTTTTATAGACAATAACATCAAAGGAAAGTTAACAACATGTGAGTTACTGTGAGCCAAGCTTTAAAAGATGGTTGAAGCCATAAATGTTCTGGTGCGTTTCTGCAAAAATGCACAAATTAGCTGTAGTCTTGTTTTCTAGTTGTTGTTTTACACAACATCTTTTGTGTGCACTTCACAAACAAGACATTGTTAGCTAATCTGTTAACTTTAGAAATACTTTTATGTTTGTTTTGTGTTTTTCTTTTTACATTTTCAGCATTAGCCAGACTCACCTTTCTATGCCAATTTGTGTTTTGTTCCCATGGACTTAAATCTAAGGGGTCACACTTTTCAGATTTAGCTCCAGAAGTAAAATTAGATGCAGGTATTTTAAAAAAAATCTTGAAGTTCTTCAAAACAGTCAGTTTCAAGATCAGTCAATCAATCAATCAAATTTTATTTGTATAGCACATTTCAGCAGCAAGGCATTTCAAAGTGCTTCACATAATTCAAGAGTCCAAACAATCTTCCAGTTAGCATTTTGGTTTAATGGTGTTATGTTTACACGAAGTTGTTTACTTCATGATTAATGTACGGCATCTAACAAATGAGAAAAGCTCTGCATGTGCTGAATGGAAATCTGTTAAACAACAAACTATGGACTAGAGCTGCACCTTAGATCAGATAAAACGAATGTCCTTTACCCAAAAGAAAACAGAGTCAGGATTAAAACTCAAAGTGTTGAATGAGCAGTGTGAGCCTGTCGTTACTCATCAATGATTTAGCCTCACAGGACTTGACCGTGCTGCAGAACCGGTTCCACACAAAGAAACCCTGTGATTAGAGGCTGACTAGCTGGTTGTTAAGCACTGACTGATATGACAGCACCCCTATGGATGAATGAAGGTAGCAGTACCTTGAACTCAACATATTCTTCTCAGAAAATAGTCTGAGTCAGAATCAGGTTGCAACTGTTTTTTCCCCTACATTTTTAAATTGTTACTTCCAAGATGGTTTGACGTCAATCCAGCATCATCAAAGTATATCGAGTATGATGTTCCAGCAGGCTGTTTTCAAGGAGATTAAGGATGTGCTAACAGGAGCCAAAGTGTCACTAATTGCTAATCTGGACATTTTAAACCTCTTGTAATCCGTTTTCTAAACATTATTTCTTCGCCACAATTATATCATAATTTACATTGGGTGTACGCTCTCAAGTCTCTCATGACCTCCTTGTCGAAGGTATTTTGTGTGCGTTTCTGCTCTGCCAGCCCCGGCATGCTCTCTGTTGATTGTAGGTGGTGCAAAAAAAACAGGCACTCTTTACAAATTCATGTTTCAGTGGAAGTGAAACCGGCTGTGAAACCTTTCATTCCCCTCACTCAAGTCCCTCATTCGGGAGTTTCTCCTTCTGTCCCCCCTCTTCTGTGCCCCTCCTCACTCTTCCTTCTTCTTATTTTCTTTTTTTTTTTTTTTTTTTTTTTTTTTTTTTTCCGGCACCCCCCGATTTTTTGCTTTTTTA
>NW_015112643.1:393186-422733 GCF_001443285.1 Poecilia latipinna | reverse complement strand
GGGTTTCTCCTTCTGTCCCCCCCCTTCTGTTCCCCCCCTCCCTCTTCCTTTTTTTTTTTTTTTTTTTTTTTTTTTTTTTTTGTTTCTTACTTGCAGGCACTCCAGGCTTTTCAGCTTGATAGACAGTCTGTGGCCCCCAGCAACGTCTCTGAAAGATCATGGAAACTCACTTAGTATTCTAAATGTAAGTTCTCATTATAGTCACAATAGTTTAATCCCCTGAGACGAGGCTATTCATTCATCTGCCTTTAATGTG
Source organism: Poecilia latipinna (assembly GCF_001443285.1). Taxonomy (NCBI): domain Eukaryota; kingdom Metazoa; phylum Chordata; class Actinopteri; order Cyprinodontiformes; family Poeciliidae; genus Poecilia; species Poecilia latipinna. The sequence continues at coordinate 422,477 of NW_015112643.1, read as the reverse complement.
CTAATTTAGGATCATTTAATGCATGTGTCCATGAAGACAAAGCAACCAGAATTTTAGAATGTGATCTTTCTTAGATTTTTTTTTTATTATTATTGTGAATAAATTTGCACTGATAATTATGTATTTTCCGTTTCTTTGATACTGTATCAAGATTATATTGCCAGTTACTTTGTCTTACATATCCTTTTAAACGACTGAATTTGGTGATTATAGTGTAAAAAAATGAAAACCCACTTGGAGAAAAGAGAACAGATGCAAATCTTATAAACTATTGCTTTTATGACCTTATTTAAATTGTAGTTTTTAGTGTCTCCTTCTATAAATGCTGCATTCAAAGACCAATAGAAAAAAAAAATCAGTGGTCCCAAGGCAAGTTTACAGTTCAAACATAAACCAACACAACCCTGACCCACCTCAATTTGACATTGAGGACTACCAAGAAGAAACAGAGTGTGGGGCAAATCAGTGAAAGTAGCCATTTCTTGATATTTAAAGCACAAGGAAAAAAAAGTACTTGTGTAGCATTGCATAGTTGCTTTAGTCACTGATGCTAAATGCAAAAAAGCATTAAGTACATTTTTGCCTTTCTATTTCTAAAATAGTGAATGCACCATTTAAGTTGACATTAATGTCTGCCATATATTGCATGATAGAGATTTTGGTTTTCATAGAATCACCTAAATGAAAACAATTCTTGCCAAAGTTGTTTTTCATTTTTGACAGATTACTTCTAAAATTTTGCTACCAAGTCGCTACTAAGTGTAACGAAACAGTAAAATGTTAGACGGCAGTTAATTACTTGAACAAAAATGTTTTGAGTGAAAAACAGCTTTTGGCTGCGTGTGAGATGAAAAATGTAACTTGGTAACATTCTTTTTAGTGCTCCAAGATAAGTGCTGTCTTTGACTGGTGTTTACCATCTGCTCAAAGTCTGCAGTCATAATACCGACCTCATGGAAAATAACATAAATTAAAAAAAATAATAATCATTAATCAAGAATGAACTCGACTCTTCTAATGGGTTTGAAAACATTTTTAAATAGTAAACATAATTTTTTCATAGGGATCAAAATAAAAAAATATATAGATGGGCACAAACATTGCACATTAAATGCATGCCACATTAAAATTCACAACACTACTATTAAGAATAAGGCAAATATCTGTGTTACTTGGGATTTTTTGATAGTAAACCTAATTGGAATATCATGAAAAAAGTTCCTTTATTTCAGGAAGTCAATGAAAAAATGTGCTATATGTGTTGAGCTTTTATTTATTCATTTAAAAGATTATGGCTTACAGCTAATAAACACTCAAAATTTAATTTCTCAGAAAATGATAACATTAAATAAGGCCAAAAACATATATTTTAAATGTATATAAATAAATGGCAGCATTCGCAGCACACTAAAAAGTATGCTGCTGTAAATGGTCTACAGAATAGGCAATGTGCTTTGCTTGGTTTTCCTCTGTAGGCTGCAGTTATTTCTGTTGTTTGTACACCTATTTCTACCTCACTTTTTCCTTCCACTCAATGCTCCTTGAATACATAACTCTGTGAACAGTGAGCTTCTCTAGAAACGTCCTTTCGTGGTTCACCAAACACGCAACAAAGCAGTCTTCTGGACAACTGTGAAGTCAGCAGTCTTCCCATCATTTGTAGCTCGTATATGGCAGTTTCTGAGGAACTGAATTTTTTGGTTTTCATCTTTTGGTTTTCATCTGTAAGCCACAGTTTTCAGAAACAAAACATTAAATTATATCACTCTTTGTTTACCCAATCTGTCATTTTTTATTTGTGGAATTCTTAAAGTATTTTTGTGATAATTTTCTAATGATTTCCACCGATCTGAAAGTTGGCTGTCCTTCAGGAGTCAAAACCTGCAAATACCCATGTCATAAGTACTCAGAAGTGCCTACGAAAATCACCTTTCAAAGTATTCCAATGATGCATTTATATTTAATTTTATTAATTATAATTTCTGGAACTTTTAAGAGTAGGGAAGGAATATATTTTTGTTCAATATGGAGATCTCAAGTGTCCTTTGTGTGCAGGAAATCGGCTCTCCAGGTCCACCTCCCAGTTTCTGCTACCTGCTGTCGGGTCATCAAAGTTCAGTAGAGCCCAGAGAAGGGCAAACCGTTTCACCGCTCTACCTTCACCCAGCAAGCCGGACCCTACGAGACATACTGCGTGTGAGCACTTCAGCTCAGCAAACACACAGAAGCATGTGCATACAGAATATTAATACCTTGTAACTTTTTTTTTTTTTTTAATCCCTCAGAGTGAGGCCAAATCCTGTCGCTGCAGTTTTATTGCCACGGTTTTATACAAAAGAATGCAGGTATTTCTACCTTGAGTCTCGAACCACGAAGACATTGATTTAATCTCTTTTCATTTACAAAAAGAGCAAATATTAGGTTTCCCAAGCCCCTTATTCATCTTAAGATTATTTAAACTAACAGACTGATAAGGCTGGACTCTGACGTAGAGAGCAGATCTCCTATCGCTCTGTTTGACCATCAGTACGAGGCTCGGCCATTCCTCATCACTGATTGGCGAGAACTTTAACCTTTGACCAACACAAGATAGCAGCTCAGATCAAAGTGCTGGACTTTAGCACACTCACACCACTTTTTCATGTTATCGCCCTAGTAAACCAGCATTGTGTGCAGCAGCCTCTTGAATGAGTGATCTTGTCAAAGAAGTTTCTTTTGTTTTTGTTTTTTTTAAGATGCAAAATGTTGTCACCCAATTTCTGCTTTGTCAGATTTTGTCACGTAATATCTCCTTTAAATTCTCTTTGTAGGTCATTGTGTTTCTAAGTAATTCATTTTCTGCCTTTGTGTGCTGTTCTGGTTGGACTTTAGAGCACTGATGTAGGCCAGGGGGAGGTGTGGTTGGTGCTGACAGACCCCAGTCTTCAGGAGGAGCAGCCTGAGAGGCCATGCAGGCGAACAGTGGCTCTGTGTGTGAGCACTTCCTGTGTGCTCACTTCCTCTGTCCTCGAAGCACTGAATTCCCCCGCCGTCTGTGACATGTCGTTCAGAGATGCCATCAGAGAACACGGTAGAGTTTTGTAGCTTCCTATCGAGGGATTTGTGTTTCACCACACACGATTGTGTGCACCAAGTTCTCACACTAGCTGAGAGAAATCAAGACTTGCATTTAAAATATTCAACTTTATATCTGTATTAGAGAAGGAACAATGGTTTTAACAACACAATATTGTCTACTACTTATGTATGATCTGCTTATTAAACTGCCACATTAATCAGTGACGAGTTTACGATGGCCAGTTCAGTGGAGTTTGCACTTTTAAATTAGGTCAAGTATATTCAGTTGGAAACAGAAGCTACATACGCTGTTTAAAAAGACACAAGGAAAGAACATAATTGGAATGTATAGAAGCTGCATCCCTAGACACCAGTCAGGAAGCTGAAGCATGGGCACAAGTTGGCCACTCCAAAGGACGATGATCCAAAGGATGTGACCAAATTATACAAATTGTCACACTTATTTTTTGCATTCAGCAAAAATAAATTTTGGTAATCCTACTTGCAACAGGAAGAGTTTAGTTTGCTTTAAAGACAGCTGAAGTAACAGGTTATGTGGCTCTTTGTTCAATGTATGCAAATATGTTTTTTAAGTGTATGTGCAGTTGTCGACAAAGAAACGAATCCCACCGAAACGGCCAGAGGGGAGCTCAAACTACTTGTAGGCTGATAAACGGGTTGAACGCTTTTTTCCAGCTGTCCTCCTTGTAAATGTAAAAGTTTCTGCAGACTACGTGCATTAGTCAGAAAAACAAGGGGTCAAAATACTGTCATCAGAAAGGAGAAACTCACTTGAATTTTGTAAAACAGGGTTTCATTTTTTTTTTTTTTTTTTACTTCACCACACCCCACTTGCTTATTTTCAGGCCAGCCGGAGAGACTTCAAACAAGCTTTGAAGCGTAATTGCTGTGACAAAATCATTGATTATAATTTTATTCTTGAAAATCACAACTATTTATTCTCGTAATGGGAACCACTTTTTATCCTTAATCGGCTGCAGAGTAAGACGTTACCCAAAAACACCCAAATTCCTGCAGTAGAGTGAACATGAAGGCTAGAGGAGTGAACAGGCTGCAGATGCAATTTATGTAAAAAAAATCTCTGGCTTGAATTCCCGTAGCGGAAATACACACAAGAAATGACCAGACTCAGAAAAAAAAGGTCCAAAATTTATTGATGAAGTTTCAGGGGTTAAAGCTTAGCATAATCTAATGTACCATATTTTCCGGACTATAGAGTGCACCATACTATAGGCCACACCTACACATTTTTTGAAAAGAAAAAAAAAACAAAAAAAACTGGAAACGTACATATATAAGCCACATCGGCCTATAAGCCGCTGGTATCTCTGCCGCTCTTGGTTTTCCATAAGGACGCAGCCCTCCGTCTCCAACGCCGAACCATGGATTCATCCACGCCGAGCTTACGTGCAGCGGCTCTATGTACTGCCAGATCAATAGCCCTCAACTTAAAAGCTGCGTCATATGAGTTTGAAAATATTTCTCCGTTATACCTGCAGGTGCTTGTTCCAAATGAAAATTAGCACTTTCTTCTTTGATTTCCAATTTTGACTTCCAATGATTCACTTCCTGCTAAAGAGCCCCCTGGTGGTTGAAGAAAAATCCACAGAAAAGATGCACAGGGAAATAAGCCGCATGGTTCAAAGCGTAGGAAAAAAGTAGCGGCTTATAGTCCGAAGAATACGGTATCTTTCATTTAAAATGTGAACTGTCAAGGAGTTGAAACTGCTGGATGACTGAAACGTAATTTTGGGACGGTTTCGCCAGCATGAGATGTTCAGCACCTATCACAAAACTCCAGACTTGTCACACCAGAACACACCCACACCATCAGACAAGGTTGCATACACGTTTGTTTAGACCCACTGGAATAAACCAGCAGCCAAGCACGGAAAGGTGTTGTTTTTCTCTTTTCTTTTCTTCTCTTTTCTTTTTTTTCTTTTCATTTGTTTTTTTTTTTTCTTTTTTCAGCGTGAATAACAAACTTCAACCCACATCTTTTGGAATAACTTCAGGGAGCTGGTATTACTCACCGGATGCACATTGACGAGTGCAACTTCTTATTTCCCCAAATCTTTGCAACCAAGCAAAGTTAGCTTGAAACATACAACCTCAAAAGCCACATTTATGGGAAATATTGAAGTTTCATTTACTAGAGTTATGCGATAAGCAAAAAGTGTTCCCTTGCTTTTTTCTAACGGTCAGACAGCAGTTAATAAGTTGAGTTTAAGACATTTTGTTTTACATTAGGATTCAGACAGTGAACCTGTCAATACCTTTCCACCTTTTGAACCAAATGCTGCATGTGTATAAAAGGTAAAAAAAAAAAAAAGGTTATTGCTCCCGGGAAGGGTGTGAGAAAAACAATTTAAAGTTGCGAAGCGGTTTATTATTTTTATTTTTTATTTTTTGTTACTTCCTTTATCGCTGAATCTTAATTAATCCAACTTTTGGTGTGAGGAATCTCATTCTATGTATCCAAATAAGAGGCAATGTGTGTTTTGTTTGCTGTAAAGTTTATTTATTTATTTTTTCTTATTTGCATATTTAGGTGTGCTCCTCTGTGCGGAGCAGTCCGTCATTGAGGTGTCTTCAGTACAACACAAGAGTAGTTTTGAGACCACCACAAGGCAAGACTCACTTTCCAGCTCTGAGCCCCAGGTGAAGACTCTGCCCCAGCCTCCGAGACTGGATTCCTTGAGTTTGGAGACCACACCCAACTCCCTCTGTAGTCTCACAGGTCTGTCTCTCTGCCTTTCTGTCAGTCCAGTGGTTTTCCATGCGGCTCCTCTCATCTGACTCCTGCTGCTGAACAGGCCCGACTTCTTGCTCTCTCTGTGTGGGAAAAGGGGAAAAAAATAAAATAAAATTTTTATATTTTTACAATTTTGCAGCACAAAAAAGAGCTTTGATGTTGCTTGCAGGCAACTGTGATGTGATTTGTTGCTCTGTCTCTGTCCTCGGGGCGTCATTTTGAGACACAATGTAAAATAAAACTCATGAAATATTGTAGAATTTCTGTCCGTTCCCACATTATTTTGCAGGAAAATAAGCATATGTGCTCCCCATGATTGTTTGAACATCTGTTGTGACAATGAGTTAGTTTTCAGTAAATCTTTCATTTCTTTTTGGACTCAAGCAGTATCAGTTTGACGCTATAATCCTTTTTCAATGTTTCCTCTCATCAATTATTAGCCACACTTACTGCAATTGCTCATATAGTAAAAGAAAAGATTTTCTATTGTGTTGCAGTCTTCCTAGTCATCTGCTTCAAATCCCACTGAAATGCTGCATAACGTCTTCCTGGTTTCTAATTATGTAAATGTGGTTTTGAAGCCCTGTAGCAGATCAAAATCTGCATCTGCTGCCTTCACGTCACATCTGAGAGCAAAGATCACATCGTGAACCCACTCAACGCTGGCCTCTCCGGCCGTCCGTGTTTGATCAGGTGGTTGAATGAAAATAAAACACACTGTTTGTGCTTGTGCACAAATCGTACCTTCTGGAAATTATGAGCAAAGAAAGAGGGAAGGGGTGGGGCGGGGGGGAGCTCAAAAGAGAAAGTCGAATAATTTCTTATCGGTTTTTGCATTTGGTATCCTGTTTAAGGTTCCATGTTTGCAGTGTTAGGCAGCAGCTGTGGTTGTGAAGTGAGTTGCTTTTAGGTGGGGAGAACATTTCTGCTGCTTTTATCGCTGCCATCTTCGATTAAAAATGAAAAGGATGTCGTTATCTCCTACACCCCGTCATAAACATACAAACACATTAAAACCAATGCTTAGATTGTCTATCAATGTTCTTGCTTAGCTTTAAAGAAACAGGCAATGCAAATGTATTTTTCTGAACGTTCCAAACCATTCATTGGCCATAAATGTAAATTTGTCATTTTATTTCTGTGTATCAGGGGTGATAGTTGGTGTAGATGAGAATACAGCTTATTCTTGGCCAGCTTGCAATCTCTGTGGAAGTGACAACTTAGAGGTGTCAGCCGAAAAGCCGTAAGTTCTTATTTAACACACTAAATGTCATTTTTCTCATAGTGAGAGTTCTCCACCTCATTTATTTATTTTTCTTTCTACAGTCAAAACTTCCACTGCATTTCCTGTAAATCGACGTTGGACAAGCCGGACACAAAGGTTCAGCTGGAGGTTTTCCTCAGCTCCTCCTCGTTGGGCAACTGCACCTTAAAAGTTAAGGTAGGAACATCAAAGAACTAAGACGGAAAATATAAATGTCTTATGACAAAATTAAGTTTACATTGATGTTGCTGAACTATCAGGGAAAATATCTGGCAACCAACACCATGAACATAATTTATAATTCTACCTGGAAAGAAAGAAAAACTAAACATACAAACCTGTCTACTTTGCACCATGAAAGCAATGACGGCTAAAAACTGGTGGTTGTTTTTGACGTGAGCATTACCATGTTTTTCTCACTGGGTGAAAAAAGAAGTTGAATTTTGGTTGCATCCTGAGTGACTTTTAAATTTCCTGTACAGTTTTTTTTTTTTTTTTAATCCATCATAAAAAAATAATGCATCGAAAGAATGGCAGCCATTTAAATGTGTTTCTTTTCATATTTTTTTTTTTTATGCAAAGACTGACTTGGATTGAGAGGAGCAGGGAAATCTCATTTATTCTCTCTCTGATTTAGATTCTTCAACAAAGTGTGAATTTTATCCAAAAATATGTCAAACTTGTTTTATAAAACACAAGACATGAACAACAAACAGATTTGGTCTTATTTATCCTGATAAATTGTTTGATAAAAAACTTTCTTTTTTGCGTTAAGGGCTAAATTGAGGAAATGTACGGAGAGGTGGGCGAGTGTTAGAAAGACAGAGGAAGACGCTCACCCAGACCTGCCACTAATAGCTTGAACGTTTGTTTTACATGTCGCTGTGTACATAGTCCAGGTTAAGTTCCTGCCTCCTTATTACAAAACGTTATCTGTCTTAAAATCATTAAAGCCACTTGACATGAGGCGGTTGGTACGCGCAGGTGTTGCTAATCTCGTTAACTAAAACGCTTTAAGCTAATAAGAGACTTTTCTTTAAAGTCACTTGCAACACCTGCATTAACCCTCCATTTGAAGTGAAAATGACTGCTGAGGTGTCTCAATCTGAGAGGTATTCATTTCCGGCAAAGTCCTCGCTTCAAGTATGGTGGCTGTTTTTTGTCGCCTGTAACGGCCATTTTAGATTCTCTTTTTTCCTCGCTGTTGCTTAAACTGATTTTAATGGCTTCGCTGATTTTTTAAATTTTTTTATTTTTGTCATGAATTGATCATAGTGAACTAGCTTATTCTACCTGTTTGCTAAGCAGTTGTCTTTTTTAAATGTGTACATAACTTAGGAACACTTTTACATTTTGTCATAACAACCGCAATTTTCTTTCTGTTTTAATCAAATCTGAAAAGTCTGTTGTGCATATGTATTCACCCACCCTTTACAAAACTTGTGAATCTACTTTAGAACCACTATTAACAGCAGTGGAGGTCTTTTTGGAAATGTCTGATCAGATCTGTATAGCTTGAAACTGCATGCAAATTGTTTAAATGCTTGCAAAGGAAAATAGGAGCTATTTTCCTTTGCAAAATAGCTCAGATGCACATGCAGCGCGTCTGTAAACAGTAATTTTCAAGTTTTTCCACAGACTGTAAATTGAACTCGAGTCTGAAAAACTGACTGGAGAATTTGAAGACACGAAAATGTCTCAATCCAAGCTCTTTTATTGCAAATTTGTGCATTTAGTAACATTGTCTTGTTAGACGATCAACCTCCACCCCTGCCTGAAGTTATAGTGGCTCCAAAATAAACGTCAGTTTTCCACCACAAATCTTACCAGAGAAACTTCACATGCTTGCTGTGTCCCCTGCCTGGCTGGATGCAAACTTTAAATGTGACTTCTTATTTCTCATTTTAAACAATTGGCTTTCTTCGTGGCACTGTTCTAGGATAGGCTATACTTGAGTGAGGACATGACTAGTATGGTAGCATTACTAATTGTTTACATGTTGACATATTCTTCGTGCCTGTAGTTTTCTTTTAAAGAATTATCTCCATCTTGGCTGTTACTCTGATTAGTGCTGCAGCTGGGTGGCCTTTCACTTTAGGTGGTCAGTCATCCTTCAGAAGGGCTACAGTGGTGCCATTCCTACTTTTTACTATAATGTACCACAACTTTCTCTTTCAACTGACCCGTCTGCTGTGTTCCCTGAACGTCATGATGCTGTTTGTTTGCTAATGTTCTCTTCAAAGAACAGTTTTATTTATGCAAAGACTAAATCACACACAGATGAACTTTTAGTAACTATGGGACTTTGGGAGGCTATTAGTTGCGATGGGTTTTATTTATTGGTATAAAGGATTAAAGGGGACTGAATATAAGTGCACTGCTCTCCTTTTAGTTTTTGAAAAATTCACATTTTTATTTATTTATTTTTTTTAATGTTGATTCAACAACGTGAATTTTATGTAAATCTGAACCTGCTGTCTTTGGCAGAAAAGACACGTATATATTTTAAAATCTTTCAGCACATGATGGCAGAAGTGTAGATTAAACCTTTGACCAGACAATCATCTGTCCTGTTGTAACCCATGAGTGAGACACTGAATCATACCATGTCACCTCTCCATAAATGTTACTCATAAAGCGTTTGAGTTCTGCACTGTAAAACAAAGTCTTGATAAACGTAGCTTTGTGCAGAGGTCTTTCAGTGACAGAGAGCTATGCACAGTTCAGTGAGACGACCAGTAAAAGTTATCAGCGTTCTTATCAGCCTACTCATATTTTAACCCCTTCCAACCATAAACCAGCAGAGAGACCGCAGTCTGTTGGTGCAGCATTTCTTTTTCTCATTTACAATGCAGCGGCGATAATTAAAAAGGCATTATTGACTTCAGCATGTTCTAATCTCTCCGACAGCTGCAGCAAAAGACGATCATGTTGATCCTGAACACGCCCGTGCTGGAAAGCAGTGAGGTAGGTTTACTTATCAAGCTGTTACATAAGTCAGAGCTAAGATAGAAGGTGCACAGATTTTTTTTTTTTTAATGTCAATATATCCTTTAAAGTACAGTCATCTGTTCCTGTAACTGATAAAAGCTCTTCTTTGTTGAGTGAAATGACTGGCTGGTTATTGATACCATTCACAGCCAGATTTGTGACACAATCCTCCACCCTCTCTTTTGTTTTTGGGGATTTGAAGTTTGCATGCGGTTTATAGATTTGGGTGTCATTATCCATTTCTTACATAAACTGCAGGTGGAGAAGCTGTTCCTCATCAATGAAAAGCATTGTAATCCCAGTGTTTGCTTTAATGCTTTTCCTCGTGCATGAGTTGCGCGGACAGTTTTTAATCGCCACTTTTGTACTTATCTGATGTGAATAATTCAAATCTTACATGCATACTTCATTTCAATAGGCGCGCATTAAAAGCATCTTAAGAGATTTGCATGATCGTTTGCTTCAGCTCCAAGGGTACGATGTGGAGAGCGTCTTGGGAAAAGAGGTGGGTCCCTTGGCCGTTTATGTCCGAGTCGTCACCAGGAAGCCTGCCCTGTGGATGGGCCTGGAAGAGATCTGCCTCCAAGCCTGCTGATAGCAAGCCTCAGACTTTGACTGCCTCCAGCAATCTGCACACTGGGCCTTGGTCTGAGCCAGTTTATCCTCCACTCCCCCTTCCGAAGGCCTCCTCTGACAGCTTGAGGCTGTTCTGAAGAGAAGGGGGCTGCAAAAAAGACAAGGTCTTGTTTGTGTTAATGATATGTGATCCTGTGCAGCAGGAGTTGACAGCCCAAGGGTAGACCAGTGGCATGCAGGCTGTCAAACCAGCCCATGTGGATCATTAACTGTGAATGAGTCTGAGTTTTGACTTTAAAAGAATTATTTTCCAACTATTCTACCTCTGTATTGAAAAAAACAACAAAAAAAACACTGACTCTGCCAATAAAATGACTTATTTTTGCTGACTTTGCTTTGTGTTTCCTGCTGCATTTCCTTTAACACCAATTTTCATACAGACTGCTCACAGACCACAATCCTTTCACTTTATCATTGTTTCTTTATTACAGATTTATAAACACATTTTCAAGGTTTTATACAAACTATATAAAAGATCATGCTCTGGCTCTTATACAAAGTTAGAAATTATAAAACATGTACCATATCAGGTATGACATCATGTAAATGCAGTGGTAAAATAATTTAATACAGAGAAAACAATCCCACAAAAAATATGGCAGCAACAACATATTTTCCAGTGCCATTATGGTAAGCTTAATACATCTGGTACAGATGGTAAAGACAAGTGTCTGTTGAGGTATGTCTTCTAAAAGTCTCACAGTTCATAGAAGATTAAAAAAAAGTGTGTCACCGGCCCTCTGAGCTCGCCGAGCCTGCAAACGAGGCGCTGGGCATCTGTTTAAAGAACTCTCGGAGCCCAGTGAGCTCCCTGGTTAGCTGCTCGATGGTTTTGTGGAGTTTCTCGTTTTCGTTGCTCAGTTCGATCATCTTCTGCTGCATCTCCAAGTTGCGCCTCTTGGCTTTGTCCCTGCTTTTTCTCACCGCAATGTTATTCCTTTCGCGCCTCTGCCGATACTCCACGCTGAACCTGTCCACCGACTTCTTTCCCTTCTCCCTGCCCATCTTCCTCGGGGACGACTTGGCGGAGACGGGCTCCGGGGTGGTCGGCGGAGTCGGCTGTCCCGTGGGGAGGCTGACGGAGGTCTGGGCGCAGGTCTCGATCTGGGAGGGCAGGGATGAGGACATGTCGCTGTCGCTCCAGTCGGACTCCTGCTTGATCGGGGCGCAGAACGCCCCCTTCTCCGGCGCGCCGTCCTGCTTGGCGTAGACAGCCGACAGCTGCTGCTGCATCATGCCGCCGGACAGCACGGCGCTCTGCAGGTTGTAGAAGTCCGGCTTCTCCTGCTTCACGGTGTTGAACAGGTCGAGGAAGAGCTCGTCGTTGCACAGCTCCAGGTTCGGCACCGACGTCATGGAGTCGATGTACTGGCTGAAGTCGATGGCGCTCTCGTCGTCGTACATGGCTGGAGTGGTGGTGCTCAGCTCCACCATGGTGCTCTCCTCGCCCACGCCGTCAGCCCTGCTGCCCGGCTTTGAGACCCCCTGCTGCGGCCCCCCAAGCTTGTTGCTCTCATAGAAGTTAGCAGGCTCCATCGCCCAACTCATGTTGCATTGTGGGGACACGCAGTGAGAGTCCAGGCTGTATATATCACACATGAACCCTGCTGGCTTGTCCACGTGGTTAGAGAATTAAAAAAAAAAAACAAACACAACTTTTTTAAAAAAAAAAAAAGTAACCCACTGCTGTGGCAACTCAGCTGCACGACAACCTTGCAGATTTTCTCTCTGCAATTCTTCAAGTAAATAAAAATCTCGGATGGCTTTCTTGTTCCTGCACCTTGACTGTCAGGATGCTGTCAGTGCTATCTTAGCGGACTGTCACTTCTCTGAGGCAGCGCTAGTTTCGCGGAGTGTTTTGTATCGTTCCCTGCTGACGTCACACACGCCGCCCTCTTACGAGCCACTGAAATCCAAACACGGGTCACGTGGTACCTCGTTTGAGTAGGTAGGGGGCGTGATGCTCACACCGCCCACTTTTTACTATGACCGTATGAATGGTTCAGGGTTGTTTACATAGTGCAGGATGTGCTCTGGCTGTTGGGAACAGGATTAAATTTATCACCAAGGAAATTGGCAGAGGAATTATTCAGCTACAAAAAAAGTATTATTGCTGTAGTGATGCAAAAAAGAAAAAAGAAAAAAAGAGAGAGATAGAAAAAGTTTAGTCAGAGCCAGGGAGGGGCAACTACTTATACCCTGCATGTTTTACAAAGAACAGTGAAGACGGTTCTGAAGGAGACAAACAATTCTCTGAATCTCCCATCCCATTTCTCCATTCATTGCCCTTCAGCAGAACATCTTCACTTGTTTCAACATAGCAAAAATTATTGTAGCGCAACTGGGTCCTGACATGTGTTCAGCTTTCTGATGTTTACTTTAGTTCTGGCAGAACATCTTATCATCATAACAGGGTTTATGAAATGTACACATGACGAGGAATCAGCTGATTCATTTACAGACCATATTGAAAAGTAGTTGTTGTTTTTTTGTTTTGTTTTTTTTTGCAGCTAAAGTGTATTCATTACAGTTTTTACATATGTATTTGTTGCAGACTTGTGATGATTATACCATACGGCTGATTAATATCAGAAAATTAAATACCAGTGGGAAGAATATTTTTTTAGATGCACTCAACAATTAACTGGGGCTCCTAATAGTATGGATTGCATAATCAGTGTGGCATTGTATGGAGACATGGGGCATTCAGGAAGTCCAGGTTGCCTTCTTGACAATGCTGAGATTAGATATAGAGTTTAGGTCAGGCAGGTCTGCTGGCCTGCCAAGGACTGTGGGACCATTAAACTAGATATTGGTACTTTTGGCAAAAGTGATCCGCTGGCCACGATCCAAGTTCCATTGGAAAATTAAATCAGTGTCTCAATAAAGCTTGTCGGAAGAGGGAAACATGATGTACTCTAATATTTCCAGGTAATGGTTGTACTTTGGACTTCATAAAACAGTGGACCAGTACCAGCAGATGACATGGTTGCCCAAACATTTGCTGACTGTGGAAACTTTAAACTGAACCTTAATCAACTTACGATTCTATGCTTCTTCACTCTTTCTTCAGACTCAGTTCAAAATGTACTTTCACATTAGAGAACTTCAGACCCCTTAATACCGGCCTTTCTTCTCCCTTGTGCAAGAAGTTCACTTCTTAAGTGGCTTAATTCAAGGAATGCACCATTTGTAGCCCATATGCTGGATTCTAATGTGTGTGGTTGCTCTGGAAGCCCTGTGGCCAGCTACAGTCCGCGTCCCTTTTTCTGCCAATCCTTCCACTTTATTTTCCATTAATAAGCTTGAATTAAACACTTCGTGATCAGCGAGCCTCTTTAGTTATGATACCAGTCAAGTCAAGTGTTTCATTATCTCGGCTGGACAACTGTTGAGTCAGCAGTCTTGCGTATTCCATAACACAATGGCCTTAATTACATAATTATTTTAAAATGATTTAATTTGTTTCTGTATTTAAATATCTTCAATAAATGACTTTATGTAACTCTTAGAATTGTGGTGCTTCTTTTCTTGTAACCCGCCAGTCATTAAAATGAACTTCAACTCATACATCTTGACTCAAATGATGCTATGGTTCACTTGAAATATTGAAATAACTGGAAAGTCTCTCTTTATTAATCATATAAAAAAGCTAAATTATTGTCTTTCAAAATATTAGAACAAACTTCAGTTCCTCTTCATATGGTGAAGTAAAAGTTTAAAAGGCCTTGGACATAAAGGAAAGATTTGCAGGATTTGTATCAAATGAATCAGCATGAGATTTTTGTGAATTTAAATTGACAAACAATTTCCGGGTATAACTTTTCAAATTTATCAGTCGCTTTGTGAAATACAGTTGACTGAGGAATTCGGCTTCATGCATGTTAGATCATTTCTAAGTCCTCCACATGAAGAGGCAGGAGGCGTATTTCCCATGCAACATGCTTTTATTATTATTATTATTTTTTTCAATGGTCTTATGATACTGGGCTGTTTACATACTGCAGGATATGCGCTGACTGGTTGGAACGTGTCAAAAGGAACATAAGCTTCCGTCTCCAAATGTGGCAGAGGAAGTATTCTGATGATTTTCAAGGACAGTAAAAGTCCTCTCACACAAAGACGCAACAAAAAAGTGTGATGTTAACATGCAAGTAAAAACCGTATCAGAAGTACAGGAAACCTCTGTTGTTGCCTCGCTCTGAGTAGTGAAACTGGAAATGTTCAATTTGGAAGTCAAAATGTTTCCCATAAAAAAAAGAGGTCTGAGAGGCATTTAAAGAATTCACAATATTTTCTAAACTTTTCAATTCTTCTTAAGCTTTTATAACTGAAAAAAAAATTGTTGAATGAACCGTACTTTCAGGTAGAATTTCTTAAAAAATATTACAAACATGACGTTCAGAGAAATAACTCAACAAACAAAAAACAAACCTAATTAGTTTTAGATATTTTCTGTGTGATTCATAGTAGGACATTAGGAGGCATTGCGTCAAACATTGCTAAGAAAAAGTGATAAAAGACATGTTTTTGATCATCTTTTATGACCAGTGGTCTCTCTAGGAGGTGCCCTTAAGTCACACATGGACTGACAACTTCTCGGAAATGTTTCTCATCTTTTCCATTTAGGATGTTTGGTACTTTTCCTCTCTCCCTTTCACTTCCAGCATGGAAACTGCACCTCATGGTGGTGAATGTTTGTATTTGCAGGATGTTTCTGCAGGAGCAAAATACACGCGTTTATTAAATGTCAGTACTTCAGACCTTCCTTTCTTTGCTTATTTTTAAGCAACTTAAAATGCATTGATTTTATTTATTTATTTTAAAAATGCAGTTTCTTTACTTCATTTTGTCTTAAAGGTGACAAACTAAAACTCCCCCAACACCCAACATGTGCAGAGAAGGGATGTAGATGACCCGGTTTTAGTCTTGGGGGCATTTGGTTTGTCATTTCTCCCTTTGTGTTGGGTGTGGGGTGGGATGACCGAAACCTTCTTTTGCTGGGTGTGGTTTCTTCTCAAATGTAAATGACCCATGCCTAGGGCTGAGAGCTTGTAGGAAAAAGTGTGAGGCAGTGTCACTGAATTGGTTTGGAAGTATGGAGAGCCATTTCAGCCTAAATTAAATAAATAAATGAGTAAAATAAATAAACAAATGAGTAAAAAAATAAATAAAATAAATGGGTAAAATAAATAAATCCAGCATGCTGGATTCTAATGTGTGTGGTTGCTCTGGAAGCCCTGGCATCTTGCATTTTCATTTATGCTTTTTCATTTATCTATTTTTTATTTATCCATTTTTCATTATTTATTTTCCCTATTTGGCTGAAATGGCTCTCCATAGGTTTAGACTCTATGCAATTAAACTTACACATCTTATTTCATAAAACTGATTGCAGGGCTTACAACTAAGACTTCAGTCGTAAAATAAATCATTTTATAAATGAAAATATATTGCAGAAATGGTTAAAATTTGTAAAGCACTATAGCCTTTTTTTGTACTACGCCCGAGTTATTTCAGTGATTTATCGCTTTAATGTTGCCTTAATTTTGATGATCTGACATTTATGTTTGTGTTTATAATAACATGGCGGAAGCAGAAAATGGGCTTCTACTTGTTGGACCGAACCAAACCAACCCGGACTATCAGTGCATACAAGACATTCCGTAACATTACTTTAGCACTAAATATAAGCATAGTAGACATTTCAAACTAATGCTATGTATTTTTAGGAAGAAAAAAAACCCGCATACGTTTTATTTAAAAGTTACAAAATAAATCCCTCTTCAAGACACCCACCCCTCCAACCATAAACTGAACTTACTTAGGAAGCCGGAAACTGCAGAGCATTCAGGGTTTGTGATTGGCTGAAAGTTCCCCGCGAAAATGACGTAACACACAATTTCGCGCCACATCTGTAGCAGTCAGACGCCTGTACAAGAAGAGGTAAGAAAACAACAAATTCGTCAATTTTTTGAAAGGTAAGCAGCTTTTATGACCGGTTCGTCGCAGTGGGGCTTGTTAGGCGAGCTGACCTGAATGCAAACGGAGCGGTTTGTTTTGTATAAAGCGATATTTAAAGCCGAAAGCAAGTGAGATGGGGTATTGTCTCCCTGGAGCCACATGCCAAATGGTGGCCGAAGTGTTGCTAGAGCAAGAAATACCTCCGTGTTAAAAAGCTTTAGTCGTTTAATCCACTTTAACGACTAAGTATGAAAACTTTTCTGTATGTTTATCCAAAACATTCAAGGTTTAAACGATCGACGTGCTATATAAGCGAAACTTAATTTTATTTCTATTTTGTAATTTATCTACGTGTGATGTTGTTTGCTGTGAAGCACTTTGGTCAGCTGAAGCTGTTGTAAAGGTACTATATAGATAAACTTTTACTTGACTTGCAAGTTGTACGTTTTGTCATGCTTGCCTTTAAGTATTTCGTTAATTATTGGAAAAGAAAATCCTATATGTGCAAAGATAAATCCCGAGTTTTTTGGCAGTGCTTTAACACTGCTAAACTATTTATCTGGTTTTTTTTTTTTTTTAGATTTATATTCAACCTGTGAGAATGCAAAATAAAACTGCAAAGTTTTTCTCCATGCATACTTGCAGCTTCTCAGTTGACCTCCTTGAGGAAATCATTAAAAATATGACTATGCAAATATAATTTGAATGAAATACCCCAAATATGTCATTCATCTTATGTTAAAAAAACAGCACGTAAAGAAAACAACAGCATGAGGTACATTGCGTTATTTAATCCATGTTCTGCCCAGATCTCACACCAACCATGTCTTCCCCTGCTTCAACACCCGGTGGCCGCAAGCGTGGAAGGAATACCAACCCTGCCACACGTAAGTTCAGCTTTTTAATTTAACTTCAGAAAAAAAATGTATGCAAAGTTATCAAATCACATTGTAACTTGAAGTTGGAGCTCACTCTTATCTTTTGTGTGTTACCCAATCCCAGCAAGCAGTGAGGGACCCATCTCGCCTCCTTCCCAGAGGCGCCGAGGCCAAGACTCCTCCGGTGGCGACCTGATGCCGATGCCGACATCCCCAGCCACGGACGTCCTCAGTCCGGCTGCCCCTCAGGACACCTCTCTGCTCTCCAGCCCGAGACCATCAGGTACTTTTGTGCTCATCTATTCCATAAACGAGAAGAAATGAAATCGGACCATATGTCTAATTTAATTTAATTTATGCAGTTATGCCAAATGAAGCGGACATAAGTTCCCCTCTGGGTTACTGGACCCCGAGCTCCAGGGTTGAAGGGACCCCGAGCTCTAGGGTTGAAGGGACCCCGCGCAGTGGCGTGCGTGGCACACCGGCCAGACAGCGCCCTGATCTGGGGTCAGTCAGGAAGGCTCCCCAGGTGGATCTTCAGTCGGATCAGGTCGGTTTCAATCGGTCGCCTTCTGCTTACGCGTTGGTATGAAACTCGGGAGTTAAAAGTTGGTTTTTGTTTCCCAGCCAAGCACAGACGGTGCAGTAGCCAGTGAACCCAATGCAGGCCACAGGCTGGTGATCTGGGGGACTGACGTCAACGTTGGAACTTGCAAGGAGAAGTTCCAGGTATAGCAGATTAAAACTGACAGCCACTGACTGATGTCTTTCAGTGTTGGAGATGGACTGGGTGTTTTTAATCGCGCTGCTCCTGTAATTCCAGAGGTTTCTGCAGAGGTTCATTGACCCGACCTCCACTGAGGATGAGAACGCTGGTCTGGATCTAAACGAGCCGCTATACATGCAGAAGCTAGAAGAGGTGGTGTATTCATTTAACTCGGAACCTTCGCACAGTTACATCAGGAATCTTTATGATGATTTTTTTTTTTCCTCCTGTCTAAAGTTGACTTTCCTATGTTAATCTGTCAGATCAGTGTTGTTGGTGATCCCGTCCTGAACGTGAACTGTCGACATGTGCAGTCGTTTGATGCAGAGCTGTACAGACAGCTCATCTGCTATCCACAGGTAAAGAACCCCGGTGCTTTTAAAACACTGGTCCAGATTCTGATCTTCATCTAAATATCAAGTTGGCAACTTCTAAAATCCAAAAAGCATTTTTTTTGTGTTTGCACCTATTAAATTAAAACTATCTAAAGAACATGTTCCTTTCTTTTAAGTTTTACAACAAAGAAAGCCTCTGACCTTTCTAAATGACAACATAAATAAGCAGTAGTGAACAGTGTTTACATTCAAGAGACATTCAATGATGCTGAACCTCCTTCTTTCTTTTTTTTTTTTTTTTAATATATGTCGTCATAGGACTCAAAACATTAGTCTTCTCACATCAGTTTTTGGCCAAAGTTAGTAAGCGACTCCATGTTCAGGTCAGAGAGCCTCATAAAGGTTTGGAGCCACAGCTTTGTGTGACTCCATAGACCTGCAGGGAGGAGCAAAGTGCTTTATTTTTAGGATCTTCTTGGGCCCTACTGTAGTTTTCTTCTTAAAACTTAGTGAGATCCTGCAGGACTTGACAGGGATCCTGGTATTATTTGCTTTTTGCACCACATGAGGATCTCACAAGATTCTGCACGGGATCCTGCTGTAAATTTTATCTTCAGCTTCACAAGGATCCAGTAAAAATTCTGAAGGGGTCCTACGGTCGTTTTCTCTTAGAGATTTATTGGAATCCCTCATGACCTTGGCTGGATCCTTGTGATTCGACAGAAGTTCTAAAACATTTGCTGCTCCTTCGTCAGCGCTACTTTGCCAGCATTCACTCGGTCATTAACAAGGGTTAGAAGATTAGCAATATTTACAGAATATAAATGAACTTCGGCTTTTGTTGGCGTCTTTTTAGACCTTCCTATGGTTTGTATGTTGTTTTTAAATGTGTTCTGCCATGTCTGCAGGAAGTCATCCCGACCTTCGACATGGCGGTCAATGAGCTTTTCTTTGAGCGTTTCCCCGACTCGGTCCTGGAGTACCAGATCCAGGTCCGCCCGTACAACGCCCTGAAGACCCGAAACATGAGGAGCCTCAACCCAGAAGGTGCGCCCCCAGTGACTCGCCAGATGAACGCGCATGCAAAGTATTCCGTCCCATATTTAGTGTGGGCTTTCTGTGAACTGTGACGCGGCGCGTTTCTCCTCCGCAGACATCGATCAGCTGATCACCATCAGCGGCATGGTGATCCGCACCTCGCAGCTCATCCCCGAGATGCAGGAGGCGTTCTTCCAGTGCCAGGTGTGCGCCTTCAGCGCCCGGGCGGAGGTGGATCGCGGCCGGATCGCCGAGCCAGCCGTGTGTCGCCACTGCAACACCACCCACAGCATGGCGCTCGTTCACAATCGCTCACTCTTTTCAGACAAACAGATGGTGAGAGTTCGCTTGGTGGGCAGATTGCTTACCACCGTCGACGCCTGCTCTCGGAGCGCGTCAGGTGGTAATTAGCGACGCAGTGGCCAAGGTCGTGACATCTGTTCCGTTTGTTGATCAGATCAAACTCCAAGAGTCCCCCGAAGACATGCCTGCGGGCCAGACGCCGCACACGACTATTGTGTACGCTCACAACGACCTGGTGGACAAGGTCCAGCCAGGAGACCGAGTGAACATCACGGGTCAGTTCTGTGAATATTTCTGTGAATTTGTTTTTGTACCAAAGCAGAGATGCTTGAAAACTTTTAACTGTTTTGATTTATTTTGTTTTTGAATTTTGATATTGAATTTAAAGCTCGTAATGTAAAATGTCTTTAAGTTTGGGGGGGGGGGGGTTTTACAAATCGTTTTTTATTTCACTCAAACTCAGATGGACAATAGTTTAGTTTAAATCAAGGATTAATAAAGATTTCTCCATATTCCAACTTGTCTTTTAAGTTGCTCTTTGTCTATTTTCTACGGGATAATCACATTCAGTGATCTCAGTTTTTTATTTCAGTGGCCGCAAGTTATGTTCTGTTTCTGTATAAGTCACTGCAGTAATACAAATACAGGAAGTTTATTCGCTCAGGTTAGATTAAAATAGAACAGCCCTGCACATTTAAACAATATGATACAAATGTCTTCTGTGCTTCACGTCAAACCTTTGGCAGGTACACGTCAACGTTTCCAAATAAACTCTTTTGCGTTCAAATTATTTGCATCTTCTTTGAATTTGGTTCTTAGCAGCCGATTCTAAGCTAAAATAAATGGCGTCGTATTTAAACATCGCTTGTTCTTACTGCTGTTGTTCACTCATGGCAAAAGTTTTTGTCACCCTAAAACCCACAAACTTTAAGACACTTTTTTTAGGCTTTTATTTGGTAGATCGACACCAAACAGTGCATGACTCACTGCATCTTTCTTTTTTTCTTATTTTTTATTTTTATTTTTTTAAGAATACATCCTCACCACGACTCTCTCCCCTCTTTTGAATGCAGGCATCTACAGAGCGGTCCCGATGCGCGTTAACCCCCGTCAAAGCAACGTGAAGTCGGTCTACAAAACTCACATAGACGCCATCCACTTCCGTAAGACGGATGAAAAGCGCCTGCACGGTTTGGACGAAGAGGCCGAGCAGAAGCTGTTCACCGAACACCGCGTGCAGACCCTGAAGGAGCTGGCGGCCAAACCCGACGTTTACGAGCGCCTCGCCTCTGCCCTGGCGCCGAGCATCTACGAACACGAGGACATCAAGAAGGTGAGTGACGGAGAGCGAGCGACGCTAGAATCCAAAGGTGTCTGTGGCGGCCTTGTAGTGGTTGCCTCACGAAGCTGTTGACAGACTCTGAAGATATTTTCATGGTCCTGATGAATCGGGTATATGGTCAATTTGGACAGTGTGCATGTTGGAACATTTATGAACCAATTTTATTATAAAAAGAACGCTTATAATGAGTAGCTAAATTCAGCACACCCACCTGCTGTGCCTCGATGTGCAGCATGTTGCTCTGTTGACTCTCTGAACAGAGATTCTGACGATGACTGGTTTTGGGGGGAAAAAAAGCGACGAGTTAACATGAAACGAAAAGTCATTGCAGAGCGCAGAATCAACTAGTCTAAAAGCCGACTAGTTGGTTCAACCCCTACTGTCCAGCATAGCCAGATGTTTAAGAAACTCTAACAAAAGGATCAACATATTTCTCCCAAGGAATATTCTAGAATGTTATTCATTTCCCAATTCTGCAGCAAACGGACAACGCAAGATTTGCAGAATGATTGTAGATGTTTATTTATTCCTGCCTTACTCAATATCCATTTCCACCTCAAAATGTTCAGCTTCGGTTAACTAACTTACCAATACCTCATCAAAAGAAATTGGGTTGGCAAAATATTCATGTTGCAGTGTAATCGAGAAAATCGGCAGCATTGTTGAAACTAAAATGATTTAAGAGTTTATTAGTGCTTTGCAATACAGAAAAGTAACAAAAAGTAATATATATTTTTTTAAATCACAGCAGAAGAACTTTTCTCTTATTGATTTTGCCCTAATTGAGAAAATGCCAAAAATCTTGTTACTGTATTTGATTAGCTTCTTCTCCTTTTGTAGAAACACTGCTGTAATATCAAAAGCGGCATTGACTGTTATTTTATAAAAATTTTTTTTTTTTTTTTCAGAATTGATATCAAGTTTAAAATTTCACAATGGTCGTGTCTCGGAAACGCATTCGTCTGTGTGGCATGGTTGGCAGCATGTAACTCGGAGCATTTTTCCCTCCATCTCCGTTTCAGGGCATCCTGCTGCAGCTGTTCGGCGGCACCCGCAAAGACTTCAGTCAGACGGGCCGGGGCCACTTCCGGGCCGAGGTCAACATCCTCCTCTGCGGAGATCCCGGCACCAGCAAGTCTCAGCTGCTCAAGTACGTCTACAACCTGGTGCCCCGCGGCCAGTACACGTCGGGGAAGGGCTCCAGCGCCGTGGGTCTCACCGCCTACGTGATGAAGGATCCGGAGACCAGACAGCTGGTCCTGCAGACGGGCGCCCTGGTGCTGAGCGACAACGGCATCTGCTGCATTGACGAATTTGACAAGATGAGCGACAACACGCGCTCGGTGCTGCACGAGGTCATGGAGCAGCAGACCCTCTCCATCGCCAAGGTGCGTTTGGCGGGGCTTCTCAACGTGTGGCGAGTGGAAGACTGAGCTCAGGCGTTTATCTTGGGGGGGCTTGGGGGGAAATGCAAAAGAGATTCAGCTTTCCTATTCGCTCTCCGCAGGCGGGAATCATCTGCCAGCTGAACGCCCGCACCGCTGTGCTGGCCGCCGCGAACCCCGTGGAGTCTCAGTGGAACCCGAAAAAGACGACGATCGAGAACATCCAGCTGCCCCACACGCTGCTGTCCAGGTAATGAGCAAACAATGGTGAGAAAAACTGCTCACGCTGTGCTTAAAAACAGAATAAAAAGAACAAACTCATCCACCAGAAATAAATCAATACAATTTTATTTGGCAGTTCAAATCCCTGCTTTCACTAAAGATTAGCTTTTTTTTTCTCCGTCTTTCTAATGTGTGTGTGTATATCACGTTCCTTTTTGCTATTTAAGAAAAAAAAAAAGTGCCTGATTTAAATGGGCAGGTTGGCCAACTCAACCTCCTCCTCTTCTACTTCAGCACGCTGTTTGTCTGCTGCCACTTTTTAAATGCACTTGTCCTGCTCCGTCAGATTCGACCTGATTTTCCTGATGCTGGATCCCCAAGACGAGGCTTACGACCGCAGGCTGGCTCACCACCTGGTGTCCCTTTACTACCAGAGCGAGGAGCAGATGGAGGAAGAGTTCCTCGACATGGCCGTGTTAAAGGACTACATCGCATACGCGCGGACGTACATTAATCCGAGACTGAGCGAGGAGGCCAGCCAGGCCCTCATCGAGGTTTGGTTTGTTTTGTGGGGTTGGCAGGGGATGGGGGGGGGAGTTGAACCAGCTTTAGCGCACCTCCCAGCACTGTATATGCAGCCTGCTTTTATAAACTTTGACGTTTTTATGATGGTCCAACATAAAACTAGTGAATAACTAAGAAAAATTGTCTTATGCACATTAGTTTTTACTTTATGACTACTGAAAACAACAAACTGTTCAGTTTGATCTCAGTATGAATCTAGCTGACTGTGGAAATAAAGTTTCCAATTTTTGGTTGTAATGTTAAGAAAACCTGAAAAGCTAAAATAAAATGGAGCTCTGCGCAACAGTGATTCTAGTCCACGGTTTGCAACCTTTACAACCCAAAGAGCCATTTTTGCTCTGAAGACGACTTATTAGAAAGTCATTTAGTCACATGACCGCTTAAAAAAAAAAGACAACTTTTCAGACAAATATCTACTTTAAATAATTCCTTGCCATTTTTAAAGAACTAGTGTTTTATTTCTATTTTTATAATTGACAAAGAAAAAGATAAACATAAGAAAATGGATATTTTAAGAAAAAAAAAATCTGACTCCAAACTAATGACAAGGAAAACTGATCTAAAAACACATTACTGGTCATTTTAGTGTCAGTCTTTATGGAAATTCAATGCAAATATTGCAGAAAGACAA
Source organism: Poecilia latipinna (assembly GCF_001443285.1). Classification (NCBI taxonomy): domain Eukaryota; kingdom Metazoa; phylum Chordata; class Actinopteri; order Cyprinodontiformes; family Poeciliidae; genus Poecilia; species Poecilia latipinna. The sequence goes on along the minus strand of NW_015112643.1, from coordinate 398,304 downwards.
TCAGCTGCAACTGTTAAAAACTTGACTTGTTGTTATATCTGTATTTAAAAACCCTAACTGGCTCCTGTTAATTTCTACCTGAAGTTATTTGGACGGTCCGAAGAGCCAACAGTTCCAGTCCGTCATGGCTGCAGCTCACCGTGTTCCTGTTTGTTTCAGGCCTATGTGGACATGAGGAAGATCGGCAGCGGCCATGGGATGGTGTCTGCCTACCCCAGGCAGCTGGAGTCCTTGATCCGCTTGGCGGAGGCGCACGCCAAGGTCCGCTTCTCCGAGAAGGTGGAGACCATCGACGTGGAGGAGGCCAAGCGGCTGCACAGAGAGGCCCTCAAGCAGTCGGCCACCGACCCCAGGACCGGATTTGTCGACATCTCGATTCTGACGACGGGTACGCAGCAGCGGCCCTTACCGTTCTGTATTCTCCCCGCCGTGAGCCATGTCTCAAGTCCGCCATCTTTGCGTTTGACAGGTATGAGCGCTACGGCGCGCAAACGTAAGGAGGAGGTGGCCCAGGCGCTGAAGAAGCTTATCGAGACCAAAGGAAAGACGCCGGCCATGAAGTACCAACAGCTCCTCAATGACCTCAGGGGACAGTCTGAAACCGTAAGTGTTTTAAATCGACTGTAGTGTTTCGTCTGGTCGGCCCTTGCGCCGTGATCCTTCTCAGTTCAGCCAAAGAGAAGCGGGTGTTTTAATTTGCAACTCTGGTAATTTCAACCTTCTTCTCCTCGCCTCGTGTCCTTTTTATAACAAAAACTTCTGTTGGTATCGCTTTCAGAATACATTTTCTAAGGTTTGAAATGCCTTCTCACTTCCTGTGCTCACTTCCTCTTCTGCCGTCCCGCTTGCAGGCGATCACCAAGGAGCTGTTCGACGAGGCGCTGCGAGCCTTGGCCGACGACGATTACCTGACTGTCACCGGGAAAACCGTCCGCCTGCTCGCCTGAGGTCGCACGCCGCGATCTCAAACCCTGTTTCGATGTCTTTTTGTACAAAGTAAGAAAAGTTTGAGTAAAAACAACCATTTATCATTCTGATATTTAAAAATATGGTCAGAATTAAATCAGTGACTCCGAAGGGTTCGGGTCAGTTTTTGTGTAGAAAGCATGGCGTGGAGTTGGAGGGCTTGTAAACAAATTCATACACAGGCTGATGTAGTAATATTAAAAATATATATTTTGTTTGTTATAAATTTTGACGTAAACTTTTTTTTTTCATGCTCTAGTGTATGATGTGTAGTTCAAATGTAGTTTGCCTAAACGCGTGTTAATAGAAGAAAAATAAAATGTTGCACATGAAAAATGTTTGTTGTTGTTTTTTTTATTGTAGTTTTGCAGTCTGTGTCTTATAAGTTGTTCAGTTATGTAAAATTGAAAATATTTAACGTTTCTGGACTTTTGTATGTTTTGCATAACTTCCAATAAAGGATAATCAAATTTTCAGAGAGTGAAATAATTGGAATTGTTTTGATGAGTGCATATTTTACTCTAAATAAATTTGCTTTAGCTTCTGACAAGGCTTAAAATCAATCTATTAATCTAAATGACTTCTAAAGAGGCTAATTCACATCTCGTGACTTTATTTAGGCTCTGAAATATTTTTATCAGACTTTTCAACACTGCTGTTTTATCAGCTGCTGCTTCAGGATGTGCTCAAGCTGCGATTTCCTGGATTCTAACACTGAATCTGGAGCGTACTGAGTTTTGAGCTTCTTTAATGAATATCTGGTTCCCACACAGCCTGTTTAAATATTTTATGTAAAGTATAAATCACCATTAATGAACGTATGGTTTCATTAATCCTATTTTTTTTTTTTTTTACATTTGCTGATGGGTTTCAAATCTACATGAAAATATATTTTGCATTTGTTAAAATTAACAAATGTAATGCAACAAATGTGAATGTTGAAATGCATGTGCAAAAGTCTTGGGTCATTGTAGCACTTTTTTAAAGAATGCCTCCAAGTACTCCAGATTTTTTTTTTTTTCTTTCTGCAAAATGTTAAGCATAGAGTCAGCCGTATTATGAAATTAAATTGCCTTTGTCTTAAATGAAGTGAACAAACTTTTCACAACTTTAAAACTACGGCACAGTCCAATGAAGTGTAGAAAATAGTTGCGTATGAAAATGGATAAAAAAAAAAAATAGTGTAAATTGAGTAAAAGTGCAAAACTGTCCATGGATCTGACAGGCCAAGGGAAACATTCAAGATCTTCTGGGCATTATCAGCTTTTTCACAAATGCTATTTCAGTTCTGGCCTAACAAACTTAACCACACAGGACCAAATTTGTATGCAGAGGAATACATAAATTAGAAACGATACTACACAGAACATAGGTAAAATGTAAATATTTGTAACATAAAACATGTAAAAATATGCCAATGCGTGTAACTATGCATTAAAAACAAAACAAAAATTCTTGTGTGGTGTTGGATGTTTTTTTTTTATTTTATTTTATTTTTTTTATAGTTTGAGCCTCTTAACTCAACCCTATGAATAAATAATACATACAAATGTTCCCAAACACAACACTGGATACAATCCAGTGTTGTTTGTACTTTAACTTACAGAGTATTAAATCACTGATCTAAACCACTTTAGAGGTCTGAAACAAGGTGTATGACTTTTGGTTTAAAACTTTTGCACGGTACTGCAGACATGTGAAAAGACATCTCTATTAACGGATGTTTTTTTCTCAGGACATGTTTGCTCTTTTAAAACCACCGATGGTATCGGTAACCGCATCCTGACTTTCACAGCAAGAGGAAACGGCAAGAATGATGAAAGATTAAGTTGACCAAATCATTACAGCATATATGCTTAGGTATACTTTTGTCACACAACACACAATGCTGCAGGATTAAAAACAATAAAAGATAAATATTTTTAAGTAGTTCCACAGTGCAATGAAGTAGAGCGTCTCAGCCTGACTTGTAATAAAAGGTTTTTATTGGCGAAATTAAAAAGACAGAGATTCAAGCACAGGGCCATCTTTAGAGAGTAACCCTTGAGCTTTTCAGATTCAATTAGATTACAACCAAAACCTATACGTACTTTGCTCTACTTGGTTTGTTTCTTCACCATTAGTTGAACATACACCACAATGAAGACTTTTAGAAGAGGGTTAGCTTATAAAATTATATCCCTAGCTTTAAACATCTCAAGGAGCGTAGTTCAATCCATCATCTGGAAACAGAGTTGAAAGGCATGGTTGTCTACCTCAATGGAAACCTTGGCGAGAAGAGAGTAAATCTGAAAAACAGCAAAGAGTAGTAACTCTGGAGCTGCAGACAGGACAAGTATCTGTCATAAACTCCACAAATCAGGCCTTTATAGCAGACTAGCAAGAAGGAAGCAATAAGAAGTCTTGTTTCTAGTTTGCCTCAAGCCAAATTTGGGACAAAGCATACAACAGTCTAGACCAAACTACTGCACACTACTTTAAAAGCACAACTCCTTCTGTTAACCATGGTGGTGGCAGGATTATGCTATGGATCAGTTACATATTCTCTGATCGTGACAGAGAATATGTCACGATCAGACATATTCTGAACAGCCTTTATGTTCAAAACTTGCAGCAGATTTGAGGTTCTAAATGGAAAAAGAGTGTTTACAAATAAGTGTCACATTTTACAGATTATTATTAGTAAAAAAAAAAAAAAAAAAAAAAAACGTAAACCGTCTTATCGTTTCCATCCACTTTACGTATGTCATATAGAATGATCATCTTATCTTGAATGTGAACAAAAGAAAGGAAGTGATTGTAAATTTAAAAAGAAACAGGGTTAGGTCAAACACTATTTCCATCAAGGGAGAAGAAGTGGAGACGGAGTATAATACCTTGGTGTTAAACAGAAACAAGAAGGGACAAAACAGACTATACTTTTTCAGGTTGTTTAGATTCTTTAGTGTAGATGTTGCATATCTTCTCTGTTGTGGAAAGTGCAATCTTTTTTGCCATCATCTGTCTGAGTAGCTGCATCAGAGCCAGGGACTAAAGGCTAAACAAGCTGGGTCTGTTCTGGAACCCCAGGGGATTATTGGACTTATATATATATATATATATATATATATATATATATATATATATATATATATATATATATATATAATGAATAAAATTTCATAATAATGTACTATATAACAGTGTCTTCAGTCAGAGGACTCACCAGAATCGCTACAATACAGACCACCACCTTTGAAGAAAATTGTATGACTGACAACATGTAGTTTTCCTTTGTAATAAACGGTCTTTTTGAGCTGAATTGAATTGACAATCCCAGTAAAATGCGTTCAAGTTCGAGACTGTAGTGATACAAACTGTAACAAAAGTTCTTCAAGGGGTACGAATGCTTTTGCAAAGCAGCATATGCAGGGCAGAGCAGCTTGCAGTGCGCTGGTCCGCCGGTGTGCTGCTGCTGCTGTGTCTTCCTCAGTGTTACCCGCTCCGATGTTCACACCTCTGTGTGCTTCTGGACTCGGCTGAAGAAGATGGCGGCCTCCTCAGGTTTGTGTGCGCTCTTAACATCCACAGCAACACAAAGCGCATCAGAAGCTCCCACATCGCTGTTATTTCGTCCACCAAACAATGATAGTACCTAACGCGAGGCGGTTATATAGCTGCTCTTATTTGTAACGGTCCTCTTTAATATATAATTCCGACAGAGCGCTCGCCACCACGGGACGTATATATGTCGTGGAGCTAACCTAGCTAAAGGAAGGCCAGGAAATAGCCTGTCCCGTGAGTTAGCTAAAAGAGCTCGTTGCATCAAAAAACCATTACAGATGCCGAGTATTTGCAAAGACAAGAAAGGTATCTGGCTATTTTAATGCATTCATGAGTTTAGAATGGATTGAGTTTCCAATATGGACGGTAAGCAGCCGCATATTCTGACAGTATAGCTATTATTAAGCTACCAGAATATTCGAGCACGGCGCTGAATGCCCAGTCCAATATATCTTGCTAGCTGCTGACTTCATCCGACTAACTTGCACAAAAAAGCAGAAATAAAGTCAAAATGTGTGAACTGTAATGAAATTAACTAATAGGAAAACGTAAAAACGTTCGTTTCTTCTCTGCGACATATAACGTGTATGGAAATGTTTATGATGAGAT
>NW_015112643.1:343951-388419 GCF_001443285.1 Poecilia latipinna | reverse complement strand
AAATCATTTGCTGGTGGTGGTGGGGGAGATTTTTTATTTTTGCACGTTCGGTCTTCTGCTCCCATCATAATCATAAATAACAAGCTCTTTTCACTTCCTTTTTGTATGACTCTAGTTTCAGGATCTTCCTTTGAATAAGCAAGCGCTTTTTCTTCCACGTCCACCACACCTCCAGTCTTAAGTTGTGAGCAGCTCGTCATTCACTGTCAGGCCGCAGAGTCGATGCCAACATATCATCTGTCTTCCAAGAACCTCCCACACCCCATAGCCGAACGCTTGATTGAAAAGTTTTGCACCGTGTTAGAATGAAGTCCGCTGTTGCAACACCCCTCAGAAGTTGACTGACCCTGACTCATTTGTTAAAAATCGCCGCTATACTTCCATGTACTGTAGATCTTGTGACCATTTCCAAAGAGTTTTCAGAAAAGCAGGATTCTGTGAAGGCTCATTGTTAAGCAGCATCAGATATCTATAGTGACCTGGTATCAAATTTGATGCAACTCCACAGTTGGGAGAGCAATTGTGCTGTAAGCTGTGCTCGAGTTGAAGACTGTCAAGTCATTTCTTGTATCTGTCGATCCTGTTGTTACATGTTTAAAGCTCAGTAGATACAAAAGCCTTTAACTAGGTGAACATTTTAAAGCAGCAAAGCAATGGAAAAGCTTACTTGAAAGGAAATGAGTCATAAATTGAAATAAGAAATCTGTTTTGCTAGGGTAGCTACTGATTAGGCTTTCAGTTTATTGGTTCAACTCTGTTAGTCTAATTCACAGGTGTCAAACTGCAGCCCTGCAACTTTGAGATGTGCCTCTGCTGCACCACACCTGAATTGAATAATTAGATCATTAGCAAGGCTCTGGAGAACTTAGCTACACAAGAAGGAGGTAGTTAAGCCATTTCATTCCTGTGGCACATCTAAAAACCGCAGGACAGCGCCTCTTGAGGACTGGAGTTTGACACCACTGGAATTCTATGTTGTTTTTTTAAGTTTTGACCTGAGAACAATTTAGCCAATTCATTCTATAGTGATCGGTTTTACCAAGTTCAACATGTCCCCATGACAGGGGAGTCAAAATCTCAGGAGTATAAAACAGACTAGCTTATTGTAAATAAGCTTCTCAGTCTTCCTGTTATCTGCCATAATTCCATCACTGCAGGAATTTTTGGTTTTTAATTGCTTCTTAAATGTTTTGTGCTTTCTGTAACTTTATTTTGTAGAACTCCACTGATTTTGAAAATTGCTGTGTGTCAGTTTATTTTACTTCCACCAATAATAACTTCTACAGTGAAGGGTGTTATGATGACCTGGAAACTGTCTCTAGGCTTGTGATGTTTGACTGGGAAAATATGAGCTTTAGCCCAGCTACTTAGCAGTTGGTGTTAAGATAAAAATCGTCTTCACTTTGATCACCAGCTGATATTAATCTTTTTTTTTCCTTTTTTTCCCCTTTCTGGTTAGTCGAAGCACACACCAGAGGCCAAACCAGACCAACCTGATGAGTGAGGCCTGACTTGTTGGGCGTTTACTCGTATTTGGTCATTCAGGGTGGTTTGTGGTTGTATTGGAGTACACAGCCCTGCCTAAAGAAAGCCTTTTCTGTCTTTGAGTCAGAGTGTGCTTGGCTTTTGACTCTTCTGATAGATGAATAAACACCTTCATGATTGTCAGGGCTATAAGTTACCCCCCAGAGCATTGCACTCAGATAAAATAATCAATAAGACCCATCATCTCTCAGTGACTGGTAGGAATCCAAAGAATATCATCCACGGTCATTTTATCCTCCATCTTAGAAAATAGATTTTTTTTTTTCATTTTTTTTTTCACAAAAGTGCCACAACTTATCAATTTTAACAGCTTGTTCTGAAAGGAGTACGGTACATTAGGTGCTTGGGTGGCAGCCACAACAACAGATTAATTCATGCGATGTCGTGCTATTGATTGTATAATTTATAATGTTGGATAATGATCCAGCTGCATGGCACAGGGTTCACAAAGAAATGTGAGATCATTTTTATTGATTTGTTCTCTTATCATATAAACAGACCTTATAAAAGTGATTATATGACTCTTTGTTTACCTTTAGGAGTTAAAGTCCCACGCAATTTTCGCTTGTTGGAAGAGCTTGAAGAGGGCCAGAAGGGTGAAGGTGATGGCACAGTCAGCTGGGGCCTTGAGGATGATGAAGACATGACTCTCACAAGGTGGACAGGCATGATCATTGGACCAGCCAGAGTAAGCAGATCTGCTTCACTAGTTTATAATGGTTGGGGGGGGGAGACAGTCTGTTAAAGAGTACATATGCATGCCGTGCATGTACTAGAACTGATAATTTTTTGTCCTTTTGGTTTTTCAGACCAACTACGAGAACAGAATATACAGCCTGAAAGTGGAATGTGGACCTAGATACCCAGAGACAGCACCGACTGTTAGATTTGTAACAAAAATTAGCATGAATGGGATAAATAATTCCAATGGGACGGTGAGTTTCATCACAAATCTGACAAAGTGAAGTGTTGGTGTAAAGATCATAGGTTGTTTTACATGAACATGGCCTATGAGATTCTTGCAGCACAATTACCTTGAATAGGAAAACAATATAATGGTTTTTACACTGAAATTTAACGTTTTAAAATTAACACTTTAACTTTTTTGTTGTCAAACAGTTGCTAATCCATTCTGCTCCAGTATTTCAAACACAGAATTAGTCTCTGAAATTAATTAAATGCAGTCCTTGGTATGTGTCAAATATTAACAGCCACATTTGCTTTAACACCAGAAACCGTTTGAGGCAGTTGTGCAACAGTAGTCCAGAGTGGCGTTTTAAACCCTGGTCCTGAAGGCACACTGCTCTGCATGCTTAAGGTGTTTCCCTGCTTCAGCACACCTGACTTCAGTTGATGGCTGATTAGCAGATTTTAGCTGAAGTGAATCTGAATTAGGCATGTTAAAACAGGTAAACAACTTCAAACATGCAGGGCAAGTGTGGCTTGAGGTCCACGGTTGAGAAACACTGTTCTAGAGGTTAAAGCTAAAATGCATCATGTGACCATTTTTCCCCTTTTTTTTTTTTTTTTTTTTTTGAACAGGCACCATCAGTTCTCACTCATTTCTGTTACAGAAACAAATTTGACTTGATGTGCCCATAAGTTTTGTCAGAGCAGTTATCAGGTCCAGCAGCAGAAACTGTTATATTCTTGTTGAAGACGGAAATAAATGCCAATTTTATCTTAATTATTTTGATAATGTATTGCAGATTTAATGTAATATGGTAAAACTGTTAAAAATTCATAAATATTGGAGCTGCAGTTTTTTTTATGATGAACAATAATTGCCAGATGAAGAACATAATTGGCATTTCATTTGAAATCTGCCAGTGAAATCTTAAGTCAGAAGATGATTCATATTTCTCAGGTAATTTTCAAGTTGAACTCATAAATCCTTTGTATTCAATAGTGGCCCAGAAAAGTCTGTTTTCAAGGCCTGAGTGGCTTGGCGCTTACATAAGGAACTTAATGTAGAACAAGACAATGATGAATGCCGCTGTCTGGGGCTTGATTTTAAAGTTATTTTTCACTAGATCATAACAAGACAAAGAAGGCAAAGAAGAAAGCACAACTAACAGCAATGGCCTTTCGTGGAGCCTTGACCCCAACTTCTGTAAAGAAGTGTGGCTGTGTAGTCAGATTATGTTAAAATGCAACATGACCATTCTTACTGCAGATGCCTTGAAAACTGCTGGGCCAAATCTCTCAGGCATAATAACGAACTGATATTGGCTAACTAGCCTGCAGTCAGCTGCCTAAAAGTTATCCTTCCCATAATTTGTCTGCTTTCATATTTATAAATGGTGCTGCTTTTGTTTACACAAAATTACAGTATTTTTGTTTTTGGGCCATATTTCAAGAAGAAATATTTCCTGTGTGAGTCACTGAACTGACTTGTTGTGCCATAATGCATATTAAACTCTGGTCATTCCTCTACTTTTGTGGTATTAAAAAGGACATGCAACTGTAGAAAATGTTTGACAAACAATTTTGAAACCCTAATTTGTTATGTTCAGTCCATAACTAGTTTTATACTGAGGTCTTAGAAAAAAATAATTGATTTATTTATTTTTTGTCATCCCCCCCTTTCCCTTCTTTGTCTCCTAGGTGGATTCACGTAGCATACCAATATTAGCAAAATGGCAGAATTCTTATAGCATTAAAATTGTTCTTCAAGAGTTAAGGCGTCTAATGATGTCCAAAGAAAATATGAAGCTTCCACAACCACCAGAAGGACAAACCTACAGCACTTAATCGTAATGGATTGTTTCGACCCTCTGTCTTAAACCTTACTCTCTTAGAAATATTGTGTAAAGTCATCAAGAGGCTCACTTCGCACATCAACAGTATCGTCTTCAAGATCAAGATTGGACTTTCTTATTACATAGCTCATTTTAAAAGAGAAATGTCCCAGCAGTTAAGCACTGAATAGATAGTTATGACTACAAGACCACAGTTAATTGCTTTTTATTAGTTTGACAATGAATTTTATGTTTGACCTGTTCCAGCTTGAGTAGGCTTGAAGAGGGAAGCATGATGCCACACAGGTTGTACCAGATTTCCAATAGTTTTCTGTTCAAATGATGAATCACTGAAGTCAGAGCAACATGGGTGTCCGAAGGCATGTTCTGTAACTAATACCTAGTCAAAGAGAAGCCAAGTATTTGACTTGTTAGACAAATTTTTAGCAGGTTCATGGAAATGTCCACATTGCTGAACCTGTGACTGTAGTCTAAAAGTAGTGTCACAAGGTGATTTTCTTTTTTTTTATAAATATATAAATATATATCTGTATTTGACACACAACCAATGTTTCTGTTCTGCAGCTCTTTGACATGTAACAGACGTTGAAGCCTGTTCTGTTCTGAAACCCTCGCATTTAACTTCTAGTGAAAATGGCAGGTGTATGAACTTGTGATTTTCTGAAATTAAAATCACTGTCTGCAAAAAAAAGAGAGAGAAAAAGATGCATTGGTTTTGAATTTTTATTTGACTGATTCCTCTTGCAGTTTCAAATTCCTCCACTAGAGGGCCTTCAAGGAAGCCAATTCATTTTCTTGAGAAGTTTAGGAGACAACTTGATAAGGACTGCAAATATTTGCTCCAAACTGTAAACATATACACTTTTTAATATGTCTTTGTACCAAATGCAAATATTTATACAGCAAATATCCTTAAGGCTGGTAACATTAGTAATTGAAAACATACTTTGGTAATAAGAGAGGATACTGTTTCCTTAAACTGTGCCCTTTTTACCTTTAAACCATGTTATTAAAATGACCAAGAAGGCAATTAAATGTGTTTAGATACATCTTAATAACTAGGAATATTATTGAGAATGTAATTTATTTCACTAATGGGAGTAAGCAGTGTTTTATTTCAAGTTAGTCCTATAAAGATTCATTACTGTGTCAAATATTTTGTGTATTTTTGCACAATCTTGATGATTATAGTTTACATCTAATGAAAACACAGACATTAGTTTCTCAAAAAATGGCTGTTTGTGCAAGTGTTAATCAGAGTAGCATGGAGGCCGGCAGCCTGTGGCTCTGCAGAGGTGCTGAGGAATCAAAAGGCTGAATTACCTCTGAAGGATGTAGTCAGGTTCTACAGAGCCCTGTTAATGAGCTACTTATTTGATGCAGGTGTGTTGAAGCAGGGCTACATCTAAACACTTCCCGACATCAACCCCTCAACTCAGCTGCATAGGTCAGAGAAGTCTGCTGCCCAGTCGGCACAGCGATGCCAGGGACATTTATCAAGTTATTGGCACGTTTACCTGTATGCAGTAAGGAGCTGGAAACATAAAAGACTTCTCACAGTGTTTTGCGGGATTTATTGTGATAACTTTCAAAGTGTTGATTTATCTAAAAATCCAATGCAAGACTCTTTATGCAATAGATTTTATAACTGTATCACTGCAGTAACACTCCATAAACACACTATGCTCTTTAAAGAGAAAAAAAAATACCAAAAACTTATTTTCTGATTATTAAATTGGAAACTTCTGGATATCATTAGGTTAAATGGTTTATTGCAAAATATAACTGCATTACTATGATGTTTTTAAATATATCTAATACTGTACTTATGGAATCAACAGTGAAAAGCATAGTATAAATCCCATTTTTGTGGCTTACAAACATGTTGACACAAATGTGAAACCTTGTTTGCAAAAATATTATTGATAATTATAAAGTATGCAATAATTGCTCTTAGTGTTCAGTTGCCAAGTCCTGTTGGAAAATATCAATGTCTCCATAAAGAGTGGTCTCAAACTCCGGTCATCAAGGGCTGGTGTTCTGGTTCAGCACACCTGGGTCCAATATTGGCTCATTATCAGAGCTCTGTAGCGCTTGACTGCGTGCTTGTGAGGAAGTTTCACCATTTAATTCAAGTGTGTAGGTCAGGCAAGGGACACATCTAACAGTTACAGAACTCTTGTCCCGTCTAAAGCACAGGGGTTGCCATAAAGGGAAGCATAAAGAGTTCTAAAATGTCCCAGTTGACCGCTTCTTTCATCTGAAAATAGGACTTTGGACCACTGAGCAACAGTCCAATTGTAAAAAAAAAAAAAAAAAATCAACTCAGTAGCCCAGGTAAGACACTCATGATTCTGATTTAGGAGTGACTCCACCCACAGTCAATGCCTTGTGAAACTCCCTTTTATTTCACGATCCTCTCAAGGCTACAGCTGTTGCTTGTCAACCAATCTTCATCAACCACACTTTTCCTTCTATTCAACTTCCCATTAACATGTTGTATATGACTTGCCCTTCATGTAGAAGGTGCTAGTGATTGTCCTTTGAACTGTCAAGTCAACAGTCTTCCTCATGAAGGTGTAGGTGATAACATTAATGAATTTAAAACCTTTTTTTTTATTGGTCTTGTGTAGCTTTCTAATGTGCTAAGAAACTGAAGTTGGGGTTTCAGTAGCTGGGATCCACAAGTGTCAAAAGTAACAAATAATTGCCTGAATTTTTATAATTGATTTTAAAGACGCCACACGCGTTTCACATTCTGCATCAAATTGCTAAAATAAAATTGTTGATTAGTTTGAGAGGCAGCTGCACTTCTTACTGAATTTACTAAATTCATGTCAATCAGATGGCATCTTCAGGCTAGACAGTAATGCATTTGGCATCTGAAACGTAACTTGATTTGTAAGCAGGTCCCGATCTTGATAAATCTGTCTCAAACGCAGCACGACTGAGGGTGACTTCTGAAAATGATGAGCTTTCTGATTTGAATCATGCGACCTCCCTCTTGTGTCTCCCTTACTGAAACGGCTTGTCTCGGGGCCAGAGCCAACGCCAGCCTGACACACTGTGTTGTGATGATTCAAAAATGCCCTCTGAATAAGAGTGCTATCTGACACCATGTCTGCATATGTTATCTCAAGAAAGCTGACTTGCATCTCTCTCTCTCTCTCTCTCTCTCTCTCTCTCTCTCTCTCTCACACACACACACAGATATATATATAGATGTATATAGATATATATATATATATATATATATATATATATAGATGTATATAGATATATATATCTGTGTGTGTCTAAAGATATACAAATGTATATATATATATAGTAAAATTTATAGTGAAATTCACTTGCATTTAAATGAATTATAGATTTGCTCACGGACAAGTGGGAGAGCATGAATTATAAATTATAGTTGTTTGCATATCAAACGTATTTTTTTAGTAACTATTTCTGTGTTCTCGAGCCATTTGCATAGAGTGACCTTTGATGTGTATTTTGTTGTGCTGTAGATCTTTAGAATCTGCCCACTAGAGGGCGCTCCAGCCCCATACTTGTCATTGACCTGGTCCTTGGAAGTGACTGGTTTGGAGGACATGCCTCGTCAGACACGGCGACAATGTTGAAATGCTTGCAGGCGTGCTGTCAGTTTGCTTAAAAAAGCAAAACAAAAAAAAACAAAAACCAAAAAAAAAAAACCTGTTGTGCTGCTCAATTGGCTTCAGGGAGAGCCGACTGCTGTGTAGACGTTCATGACCAGCGTTTTCATACGACTTTATGTGGCGATTGAGTGTCTTCGCATCAGTAGATCGCTATAGATTTTTTTATTATGAAGCCAAAGTGTTTCTGAAACATTTCCCATTTCAATTTGTGTGTGGGCATCAGGGTGTGAGATGAGTCAGGATTTGCTGCGGAGGATGACCTTGCTCCTCCTCAGTCTGTGCAAGAGATGATTTGACTTTTGAGATGTGACAGTATATGGGCACAGCTATTCTTTTTCTCCTGCATCCTCCTGAATATCATTGGTAATCATGAATACAAAACCATAAACAGTTTGCAATTAACAGCTCAGATAGATAGATAGCAATGCAAGCAAACTCCTTTATTCAGCACGTGTTCTTGTTCTACAGTGAGTCTTTGCTCATCATGGTGACATTTTTAGATTTTTATTGAAATAGAAGTTTGGAATCCTCACTTGGCTACTTAACCTGCAGCCCCATCAGACTAATATCAATTTTAAACCGAGCCACCTGCGCAAAAGCACCAGCTCATGTCACTCTCATTTACACCTATTTTATGTCAGTATCCGTATAAGACACCATCCTGAGAAAATAAAGACTTATATGCCTCTCAGGGTGAAGGGGCTAAAGAGAGAGAGTGCTGAGCAGTGATCTAAGACGGGAAGGAATTTGTTGGGGGGGGGGGAACGTGCAGCTTGCCTGCCGGCAGACTGCTGGAACCAGGCCTCTGCTCCAGAGTGCTCACCTTTTGCCCCATGAGGCCATAAGGTCACGTCTTGTCTCTGTTGATACTGTAAAAAGCGTTGTCTTCTTTATGACCACTGAGGGGTGACTGTGTCCATCTTCCTGAGAAACCCCATTTGTTTTCATTCTTAAAGTCCTTGTCATGGCTTACCCTTTACGGCTGACAGAGAAGAGGCCTCATATGTTCTTCTGGCGCAAAATTTGCAGTCACACAAACTGCATAGAAATATTTTAAAGACCTCTGAAAATGGTGAGAATTAAGAGTGCTAAATGAGTCTGGATAGCCTTGTACCACCAACCAAACAATACCGTTCAAAATGCTTCAATTTCTCTTAACAATAACATTATTTAAACCTACTCCAAGCAATTATTGAAACCAAAGTTGAACAGGTTCATTTGAATTGGTGCAAAACAGTTTATCATCACTAAGGATGTCTTAAAAGAGACAATTCAGGACTTTTGAAGAGAGGCTTTGTGAAATCATTTGGAGTGTTTATTTTATTTGAAATGGATAACTCTGTTGGTGACTTCATTTAATATAAATCCCAATTAGTTGGAATTGTCAAGACCAAAGCAGACTTTAAAACAACTCCAACCTAAAACATATCATAGCGTTTTATCTCGATGCTTTTTGAGAAACCATCATCAAAATGATATTGGGTGGTTATTTACAAAGGAGCCAATGATTATTTAAATGGAAAATGTTTCAATTTAAGTAAAGTGTAGTTACTGGACATTTACACTGCTCCAGTTGTTACTCTGACTGGGAACGCTTTACATGTTTAATATGTGTTCCTCTTGGAAAATCTTGAGCTTTTTTTGTAAATAATAAAATGACTAAATATAGTTTTATTCATGGTTGAAAGTATTCAGACATAATATTTTATATAATTAAATATGTTCATACGGTGATGATGTTATTAGTGACATCAACGGTAAGTAAATGCTTTATGAAAAAACACATGAACATAACAAATGACCAAATCTCAAATTATAGTGGCAACCACTGTTTATATACTATATAAATATGGAGTGGAAGCAAATAAGTTTGTCTTCTCCAACTTGTTTTTGAGCTAAATACGTTCTTGATTGTGTCTAGATACAGTATCTACATGAAACAGATGGTATTCATATTTTCGTCTCTCAATGCTTACCTATAAAGGGACATAATGTGCATCCCCTCCCTTTATGTGGCTTGAAATAAAGCACTAACCATCCCATGTACATATGACAATAGTTTTAAGGCTTGTTATAATAAACATAAGCTGAAGTGACAGTGTTGCGATTGGACTTGTTTTCAGATAAGAAGTCCTTTTTGCCCCTCTTGGACTGGTGTCAGCTTCAGCCTCTGATTCCAACTAATCTGGATTTATCCTAAATGAAAGTTACAGGAGAGATAAAAACAGCAAGTAGGATATTAACAGCAACAGAAAATATGTTTCTGTATTACAGAAACATAATTTCTGTAATTGTGATCTTCTCATTTAGTATCTAATTGGATAATAACAGGTACATTTTACCATTTAGGTAAGAAATGGATATTCTCTCTCAACAGGCGTTTCGGTAGGACAGCCTTATGTTTGTAAATATTTTACTGACTCGATACATGCAAATACATTCTACTATAAAGTCCTGTGTTGCTCCTGATAAAATGTTGAATGCATATTTTGATAAAGGGCTAGGCTAACACTTATTCTGTTTTGATACCACTTGTTGATAAGTTGGGTCCTAACATTTTATAAAGCATTTCAGGCTTATCATTAATATACAAGTCTGACAATTTGTACTTTGTGTTCAACTTATGAGAATGTAAATTATGAAATTTGAGTTGTGCCCTGGGCACCTCCATCCCACATAGGTAGTTGCCTGAGGGCAACTCAGAGATTAAATAACACAAGCAGCAGCTAATACAGTCCCCTATTGAGAACATCTTTGAAAACATTGAAAACTGTTGAGCTTCTTGAGCAAAACCCAGATTAGATCAATTAAATAAATTCCAAGACCTGTAAGAGCCTTTAAAACTAAGCCACTGTCGCTAACAGCTTCGTAAATAAGTGGATCCCCTCTTTCCATGAGAGAACATGCAGTTTGGGGGCCCCATGTCTGTCATGGTGCTCTTTGTGGCTATTGACAAGCACTCCACAGAACCATTCACCTTTCGATGCAATGCTGCCACAACAGTTTTAGATCACTTCTACACTCCCCGCAGTCGGGAGAGCAAATAAGATTTGCACAGGAGTAGCGTGAAGCTTCTGCAAAGCTTTTATTTTTCATCTAGTGCCAGGCCATGATGTATGACTCTATGCTCTCCCTGGAACATGAATTTCGAAGCACGACTTCGTCTCGGGTCAGACTGACACAGAACAGGGCTTGTTACAAAATGTTGCAAAAAGCAGGAAGAAGAAGAAGGAAAAAAAACACACACACACACAAAAAAAAAAACGGCCAAATCGTCTGTGTACTTACTGCATTCCAGGTTATTTATACAGAGAGGAAAAACTGTGTAGACTTCATGTCTCTGCTTGGTGAGAACTATTAAATTACTGCTGGATGTTTTTAATTACTTCACATAAATGTTGGAATACAACACTTCTCCAGTGTTTGAGAGAGGAGGGGGGGTCCATAATGTCTCTCATGTTTAGGGAAGCACTGGCTTGCACTTAATCATGGTGGTCCCTGTGTGATTCTGATGTTGGAAATGTGGCTTTGTGAGAGAAAAGTGAGCATTCCTTCTGCTGGCGCGCGAGAGAGGAAATGGGTAATAAAACCAGGGGGAAAAAAAAATAAAAAAAATCCTCGGCGGCGTGCTGGAGCCAGTGATTCTGGGATCCACTTAATTGCTCTTAAATGAAAAAGATTTTTGGCTTCCCATTGGCTGCGTTTAAAGAAAAAAGTCAAGTCAAATCCCACATGTCTACCAGCCAAGCGGTGACTTCTCATCCAGCAGTATGAGCACTAATCCCTCTCTTTCGCTGGTGCCATCGGTAATATTATTATTAATATTGAGAAAGCTGCTGCTCGCAGTCGGCAAACGCCAGAGGAGGCAGAAATTCGTCTCTTTTTGCTCAATTACCGAGGCCAGAGAAGTCACTGGGGAAAGGGAATATCAATGCAAGTCTGCTGAATATTTTATCTCTGTACCTTTTAAGCCTTGATCCAAACAAATATTATGACAAATAACTGCGTTTGCTGAGAAATTATTAGCAACAACACATTTTTATTTTTACTTTTTAGATGTTTGTGGACAGTTTTTCTTGCGTAAAAGAAGGTGAAGTTATTCTCTTTATAGACTAGGTGCAGATAGGGATCAGATATAGGTTGACATATTCATGTTGGCAGGAAAATTCATTTCAAGCATTGCAAATAAAGTACTCATTAGATGGCAGAGTGACTTCTAATTGCGCTATTACTCATGCATTACTGTGCATGTAGCGGTCTGTTGAGGCTGAATGCAGAGAAGCATTACTGAATTCTTTTTATTCTTTGTTCAAAAGCCGCAATGGAATCACACAGTGATTTACATTGGCTAAAAAAAAAAAAAAAAACTTATTCTTTTCACTTTTTTATATTTGAAATTCTACAACCAATTCATGTGAAATTGGTTGAAGGTGAACACTTTTTAACCACCTTAGGATATGTTTCTACCAGCTCCATGCACATAGAGACTGAAATTTGTGTCCGTTTGCCTTTGCCAAATACGTCAACCTGACATCAGTAGGTTTTAAGTCTGATCACAGAATCTCAGCTGGGTTTGGGTTTGGGTTTGTATTGTGACTGGGCCGTACACGGATGAGCTTTGAGCCAAAACTATTCTGTTGTGTCTCTGGATGTGTTTATGTCACTAAATCTCTCCATCAACCCTAACCAGCACCCCCATAGCATGATGCTGCCGTCACCATATCACAGTGTGCTCAGAGTTGGCATTAATCTTTACGATGCTGCTCATTCACAAATATTCTCTAATAAACATCATTTGATTACTGATTAGGTCAATTGATTACACTTTATTTTATTTAGCGGCGTCATAAAGAGGCAGACTCCAAATCCATATTTCCTCGTGTTTCTCGTCTGGCCTTTTCCATGTTTTCCGTCACCGGCCCTTCTTGCTTTCCAGTGTGACGGCCGAGTGTGAGGACGCCACTCAGAGAGCCATTAAGGCCTCGAAGTGCCACGCTAAGCTGTCATGTCGTGTCAACTGCTCCTTTTGTACTCATTAATTGTTGAGCGGAGTGTGTCACATCCTGTCAGGCCGACTGCTGGTGTCCCTCTGGTCACCCCTCAATGCCCCTGTGCCTGCCGGCGCTATTGTGGCAGCGTCGGCCGCAGACGAGAGGAGATGTGGCCCTGCAGGATGTGGGACAATACTGGGAAGGAAGAGGAGGGAATCCCGGAGCTGTGTGCAGAAGCCCGGTCAGCCGAGTGTCTCTCAGAGCACTCCCCTGTGACATTCTCCCAACAACCCCCCTCCCCATATTCCCTGGTGACTAGACTCGATCATTCTCAACAGATTTTTGCTTCCGCTTTTTCTTATTCGTCATTTAGAAGGAAATTCATTTTGACTGGCTTCACTTGATTTAATCCACCTGTTTAGTGCTTCTATGGAATTTTCCTTTAAACATTTGGTGCATGAAAATTGAAAAAAAAAAAGGGGAAAAAGGCATAAAGAGATAAATAACGCATGCAGCTACAACAAAAAAAAATTTAGTGAGTAAATGTCTGTTTATTGCAAATTTTGTAGTTTGATTATAAAAAAATTATTTTTCAGCTTAACTTTGTGAAAATTGTATAACTGTCATGCCTAAAGAGTGGCATTGGAGCTGTTTGTGGCCCTTGTGACAATTTTATGTGTCCCCTTGATCTAAATTCAACAGTGTGTAATTTTTGCCTTTCCTGCAACATCATTTGATGCAGACAGACATAGATGGGGTTTTATTTGCAGAAATTTAAAATGTTGCTTGGTACTACACAAAGTTATTTGTCTTTCATTATCCAGGTTTAGTTTTTTCTTTTAAAACCTTTGACAAACTTATTATTATTATTTTTTTGTTAACAGAGATCTGAATTTGTTGTTGCACATTAAACATGTAAAAATAATTTTAAAAAACATTATTTTTGTATTGTTAATCGGGGAGTATTTCGAATTTGGCAAATTTGGCCGAAGAGGCCAAAAGTTTGGACACAACTGCCTTATATTCTTTGGCTCCCTTGGGAAAGATGTGTAGTAAGTCTGAAAATCAAGTCAATGCAGAAGCATAATCTTATTCTGGAAAACATAATGGACTTGTCCACCAGCAAGCTTTGAAATTTTGTTTTGCGTGCCCTATCATTGTCTTCACAGTGCATGATGGGTAGAAAAATTAAGTCCCTCTGCATCCTTGTCACACTTTCTTGTATTTTAAACTTTAAAAGGTAGATATGAGCAGGTTAGGGTTCCCCAGGAAAACATTAGTCAGACCATCTACACATAATCACATAATATTAAACTTTTTAAGAGGAATACAAAGATACATTGAAAATGTTCTGGTAATTAGGAGTGGCACTAGTGATAAAAAAAAAGGGACTTTGGTTCCTTACTGAATAAATAAACTCTGAATAAAAGTGGGAGCTTAAAATGTTCAGTGTGAGAATATGCTGATACAATAAAACATACATTTCTTGTAAGGCTTTTTTTAATTTATTTTTTTTTTTTAACACAACTTTAGTGTGGCTGCTGCCAAATGTGGAAGGGTGTTTATGTTTCGTTGCCCTTTAATGTTCACACACGGTTTAGGCTGGCGGATGTTGGATCATTATAATAAAGGATAGTAAATATTCATAATTAATTATGCAAATCACAAATCAATGATGACCAGCTGTACTCAAAGTACTGACTTAATTTTTACATTCCACCAATCATCCATGTTCAGAGTTATGCTGTTGTCTTCCTGTCCCCATGCAGTAGTTTACAATAGGGGGAAACATGGGCAGACGCCCAGGGCGACACTGTGGGTGACATAGGAATTTCAGAAGCATCATTTCTAAAATTGTGCTATTTTTTCTGCTATTTGCAGAAAAAAATATTTTTTAGATTCTTTGTTGATGAAAGTCTCAGGCAAAAATGTGAATAAAGTAGTTGTGGACTGGCGGGGGTTTTGGGTTTAGGGATGCAGGAGGAGGTACCACCCATGGTTGCATTCATGTAGAAACCTGTCTAAAATGCTGCAAATTTACATTCACCGACTGTCACCATAGTTTGGATTTGGCTTGTTGCATCAGTTTTTTTCTGGCCAACATTGTGGATGGAACATTGAATGGCTTTATGTGGAACAATATGTTCCATATAATGCTCTGAATAATCACCTGGAGATAACAAAATATAAAGAAACGAATTGTCTGAAACAGCTGGGCTCGACTGCATAGCTAAATGTTTTGTTGATTAAAAACAGGTTGAAAAATGATCAAGAGTTCAGTAATGCACACCCAGTCTGACCGAAACCATTGTGACATGATGAAGGGAGCACCCTGCCTCATCATCAATCACTCAACTGCAATTTATCATGTCAGAAAAGTTGTCAGCTCACCTGTGTTCATATTTTATCAAAGTTTATTTATACCAGTCATTTCTTTATTCCTTTTTATTCAAGATAAATGATAAATGTCGACGTGTACCAGTCAAAATCAACGGATCGGGAATTTACCTCCATGTTTACAGTTTGCAATTATGCAAAACAGATCTACGAAATATGGACATACATTTCTCAGTACATTATCTCTGGTAGGGGTCGACAACAAGATATTTCTATCATTTTCACATTTCGAAAACGGTCAGAAAAATGTGAGGACAGCTTGGTCCGCTTGTTTTCCCACGGTTCTTACTTGCAGAAAGGTTTCACAATTAAATATGTTCTGTTCAGGTTTGTCCATTCCATCTGGAAATAGGAATGAGATGATGCATCTGTTTATAGCGAGCAGGAGGCAGAACATAGTGAAGAAAAAAACTTCAGTGTTGAAATCATGCTTTCCTCTTTTGAATATATGAGGAGTTGCAGATCTGGTTCTTTCTTGCGTTATCTAGTTGTTTCTTCTTAACCTTTCTTCAAAACAGTTAAGGAGTGGTCCAATAAAGTCACTTGCACTAAGTGCTCTGGATTGCATCTTTTAGTCATTTTACCAGTAGGTTCTGTAGAAAACCTCCCCAAGAAGTAAGACACCAAGTCTGCTGATATTTGTTTCCATTCTGCACTCCTCCAGAATATTTCTGAAGTAACTCAAAACACAAACTGCTGGTTAAAAAAAAAAAAAAAAAAAAAAATCTCTAGTACATCATCATGTAGAGGTACTGTCATATTTTGGCTTCACACACTGAACTTTTTTATTTTTCTTACTAAACAAAATGTATAATTTTGAGTATAGGGTAAATTTTATATACACACATGCTTAAATGCAGTGCTGTGAAAAGGCGCAGGTGCTTTTCACATGCTCGTATTCAGTTGTTTAATAGCGTAATATTTTTAATATTTTTTTGTCGCACTGGTTCTTGTTGGTATGGCCTTTCCCTTAACTCATTTAATCATAATTTAAAAACTTTGTTTTATACTTACTCAGATTATCTGAGTGTGTGATTAAACAAAAAAACCAGCATAAATTTGTAAGGAGGAAAATACTTTTTCATGCTAGTGTATATGTACGGGCAACTTAACCAATATTCGGATAAATATTCATTAGCCAGCTGCACTTTGAGAAAACTCTGTCGCAGCCATCTACAGGCTTCTAGTAAGATTCTAGCTGCATATGCTGTGCTGTTCTTGGCAGAAGTGGTGAAGTCCATTTAAATTTCTGTGAACACTTCAATTCTTTTATCTGAGCTTTTCCTCAAAATGAATACACAACACTGTACAGTTGGTAAACACGTCCCGCGCAGCAGCTCTAAAAATTCTCAGCATGTCTGAGTGTAAATGTTGTGGACACACCTGACTTCTTGTGAAGATTAGGGCAGCTCGCTACCTGGTAAGAGCAGCGATTGCACCTTGGAGTAAACACAGCAGCAAATTCTCCACGGCATTTGGGCCACACTTTAGCTGAAGAATGCATGAAGGACTTTTCATCCTTTCGCAGAGATAACAGCAAGCCCCAAGGACTCAACATCATGGTACTCTTCACAACAGCTGCTTGGAGGGCCTTGCTTTAAACTTTGCATTAAAAACCAGCTGTCACAATAAATTGCCGGTCCTTAATAAACTGGAATATCCTTGGGCAGTTAATTAAATTCAGTAATTCAGTTTTAAAGGTGAAGCTCATGTTAGATTCATTACACAGAGTCATGCTTTTGAAGCAGTTATTTCTGTTAATTTTGATGACAATATAGCAGAGGAAAGGAAAAATTCAGTTTCTAATAAATTATAATTTTACATAAGACTGATTTAATGGATTTGTATTACAGAAATCTTATGTTGTGGGCCACTGAGACAGCTGATATGTTTTTCTATGAGGCATTTATTGATATCATCTTCAAGGATTGCAAGCCATTTGCAAAAGTATCCAATTGTTCTCAAGAGTGCTGTATCCAAAAACATTATTAATGGAAAGTTGAATGGAAGAAAAAAGTGTAGTGCACAGAGCGTTCTCTGACCTCTAAGAGCTGCCCCACACAGACATGTTGCATTTCTTGTGTTTCTCATCAGAAACATGTGGATTGCTGGACTGCTGCTTACTGGGCTGAAGTCCTCTTTTTAGAGGAACGTAGAGTCTCCATTTTATTTAGAAATCAAGGTCTCCAAGGTGTGAATAGGTCCAGAAGGAAGTTTCCACAGCTAGTGATGAATTGGGAAGTCATGTCCTCTGCTGGTCCATTGGGTTTTATCAAGGTTAAAGTCAGTGCTAACATCAGCCAGGATATTTTAGAGCACTTCACACTTGCCTCTACTGAAGAGCTTTATAGAGACACTGATTTCCTTTTGCAGCTAGACTTAACATCTGCTCACTCTATCATAAGCACCAGTACCTGCTTTAATGACCCAACAATGCAGATGAGCTCAAGCCCCCTATTAAAACAACCTCAGATTTGGTTATTCTTGCAAATGGAGCCCGAACCACGATGGATGGACATATGAAATGAAGGAACTTTTCCAAAATATTGTAGTTTATTGAAATGTGGGTGTTAATTTGCTGGTATTTTCATTAGATTTTTCATTAGATTAGCTGTCATGTTTTGGAAAGTTTGTTTTGTCTTTGATTCTAAATCAGAACAAAGACATCAAAACATATCAAAACATATCAAATTGACATTAAAAGGGATCTATTTGTACAAGTGAAATTGCTTTAGGATACCAACAGTGACCGTCTCCGTTGGGCTGTCTGAAAACAGGCTGTCAAAGTGCATGGACTCCGGACCAGTGCACAGAAATAAATGCCGAAGCTGTGATACACTACATGGCACGGATGGAGATTTAATGAAGAAGAATCTGCGGCGTCGGGCTGCAGTCGCAATTTGCTCCTGCTGAGTGGCTAAAATGCAGTCATACATTCACACACACACACACACACACACACACAAAAAGATAAACCAGCCTTTTTAGGTCCTGCCTCTGGCCACTTGAAACTGTCTCTCAACCACAGAAGATGATGCACTGGGTAGCGCAGACAAGCTGGGGGAGCAGAAAAGATGTCCAAATATTTCCATGGCTCCTGCGGCCCTCTGCTTGCATAGTCCTGGCATGAGCTCATTGGTGTGTGGCTAGTTTGTGCTTCCTCAGCACTGTTCCTTCCCAGTCTGTGAGTATCAATGTCGACACTAACTAGGCACTGACAAAGTCTGCTGGGCTCTTTTTCCCACCAGCCCTTAGACTGCGGCTCCTCTTGGGATTCGGAGCAGATCATCTTATGAAGGCCAGATTTTGTTCTTGTGTTACTTCATGTTGAAATGTGCAGGGTCAAACTATCAGGTTTGACTTTCCCTGCAGCCACCAGTCTGGATGAAGGCAACGTTTATCATTAAACTGAGAAAAGATTGCACTGTTTTAGATCTAGAATATCATTTTAAATGAGCTTTCTGTTTTAAAATTGTTGCTTCTCTCCTTTCTCCTGAGTGGTTGTTTTTTTAAACTTTGGACCAAAAGGAAAAAAAAAAAAAAAAAAAAAAAAATGGCTCAAAAAATTTGTTGAGAGGACCCTTCCTGGGGGGATGAGCATTCTTTTCGGCTACAACTCAACAGTTTGGCTCTCTTGCGGTATTTAACCGATGAATAAATTGACATGAATCGTATGCACAATCGTGCAAACACTGGAAACAGATGAGCCAGAAATAACTCTCCCGGGCAAGATGTGGAAGAGATTAAGGCTGAACCAACGAAATAAGTGAGCGGAGGCGGAAGGTTTGGAAACCGAGATGGGTTAGAGGGGTGGCGGGGGGGATGGAAGCAAGACGAGGTGAGGAGATGGTGTTGGGGAGGGGTGTTCGGGTGGGGAGGTGAGTAAAGAAGGGTGATTTTATCTGGTGGGGGGGCTGGAGGGGGTGGCCCTGTGAAAAGGAACTCATAAAAGTCACATTTGTTGGTGATGCATGAGGAAGTGAAGCCAGCTTTGGCACATGTGTCTGTGGTGCTAAATTAACTGTTAACACAAATAATCAAAGTGCAGGGCCCATTGAGCACTGGCGCCAGTGAAATGAGGGGGAGAGGCCGGCTCACTTTTCTCTGAGAAGTTGCGGCGGACTCGCGGCAAGCTAGCAGGTGGAGGTCTACCAGGGGGGCTTTCACAGGATGGAAGTGCTTACAAAACAGGCCTAAGCAGTCCACTGACAGAGGAAAGCACAGCCGCACTCCTGCTTTCCAGCTATTGTGTGGAAGCGTGCTTCTCTTTTTAGATGTCTCTTTGTGGAGCCTGACATCTCAGAGCACTGGAGGACTTGGCACAAGCTGCTGCCTCCAAGACTGGCTAATGGTAATTAAAATGCCACTATTGTGACCTTGAGTTTTTTTTTTTTTTTTTTCCTCATATTCCCAGGCTTTCTGGTCTGAACAAAGGAGGTTCAAACAAGCAAATTCCACGTTAAGGAAGGAAATATTAATGCACCAGTGTATTCTTAAAGGGACAGTGCGGATTTTTCTCTGTGAAGTTCTTGTCATCTGTAGATAATTTCGATTAGTAAGGAAAAAAAAAAACAAAAACAATGTGCAGCCCAAGCAAATATATATTTTTGTTATCGTAAAGCTTTTAACCAGGCTTTTAATAAAATGTCTGATGGTATTTTATTGTAAATTGTGATTTAATCAAAGGACACAGGTCGGTAGTGACATCACAGAAGGCATATGGCAGCTATTAAACCATTCTTTTGAGTAAATCTATTTTTCATTTGATTTATTTTTATTTTTTGCATGTTTTTAATCAAATCCCTGTTACGGGGATGTTTTATTGTGCTCTGTGACTACAGCCAAACATTTGAGCTGTTTGTGAGTACACTGCATTGATTTCAGGAAAATTTGGCAATAATAAGACACATTGAAGCAGTTTGTGAAGAGGAACAGGGCAGACTGAAATGACCGGATTTCATGATCAAAGATCATGTTGAACCAAGTGGTCATTAAAACCCACATGGCCTGACTGATGCTTTCCATTCAAATGATTTTTGAATACTAATGATGTTTCCTGCAGAATTGATGCATCATCCCCTCCTTCTGCCAAAATATAATGCAGGGTTAGCCCAACCCTGCATGCACCTGCACCACACTCTATGCCATGCACATCCTATTGGTTAATGCCAAAAGAAATAATTAAAGAAGGAAAATGCCATTCTTCAAGAGTCAGGAAGTGGAAGAAGTTGTTCAAGCAAGCTTAAAGTATTGAGTCTGCATGCAGTGACACTGCACTAGCAAATCACTTGATTATTTAAAGTGATTTAAATAAAAAAAAAACAATTGGCGAACATGCACAAAAAACCATTGGTTAGAGAAAATGTTCAAACAAGAAAATAAACATTCTTACCAGATGATTGATGCTTTTGCCTTTTTTTGCTTCAGCTTCTCTATCCTGAGCCGTATTTATCATAACTTGAAGGATAGAGAAGTCAAACTCTAGCATAAACATTGAAAACTGAACCTTAATGTAACTCAGAATCTATTTCAGAATCTATTGTGTTTTCTAACACCATCTGATCTCCTCAGTTTTTATGCCTCTTGTGACGTCATCGACTAAAATACACACAAAGCAGAAACTCTGTCTAGTGTGCTTTTAAAACAACTTGTTTTTTCAAATGCTGTAGTGGAAATCTACATTACATTACCAGGCTATGTTTATTTTTATTTCACAGATACATACGTATACATACAGACATATGTAATATGCATCTCATTAAAGCTTGTTCGTCCGATTAAAAGTACTTTTTCAAAAATAACATATAGTTTTGATTAAATAAGACTGTTAATTGTGTGTAACATGTTCTGTATTCTGAAATTGAACTTTATTATCAACAGATCACAGATCTACATTTGCTTCAGTGTTTCTAACCAGAAAAATAATAAACATCTAATCCAAAAATGACAGCAGCGGTCAAAGTTGATCAAACTAATTTTTAATAAATCACTATGAAATATTTGTGATTAGAAGCTTTAGCCCTTTAAATTCTGATACGGGCAAGGAAAATAAGAAAGTTTAAATTAAAAATGCAATATTTATTCAATACTTTTAAAGAAAAACTATATACAACTGAAAAATCCTTCAGTTTTAAAATCATAATTGACACTTCTGGCATCATGTAATTATCCGAACTAAAAGGATACATTTTGTCGGTATTATAAAAAAAAATTAAAACTAAGTCATTAACTTGACTCTTCATGCTGAACTTCTTTCTGTTTTTTTTTTTTTTTTTACCACAAACTAAGCTCATTCAGACTTAGTTTTTGCAGATAAGCTACTGACAACTGATAACTACTACACATAACCCCATGAGAAAAAAGCCACTATTTAAACACTCTGAGATGAAAAAAATATCCATGTCAATAAAAAAATAAATTTACGATTTTGACATTTAAATATATCAAGCTGTATTGTATCAGAGTGTTTGCTAGAACATGTGGGTTTTCTGGTCCTGTGAAACTATTTTGTGCACTTTGCCTAAAAGAAACAGATTGACATGTTACTCTCTTTAAAGCGAGAGCTTTGTAATTGATCACAGCTTATAGCTGATCACCACTGAGGCAAAAAGCAACAAAAGAGGGATTTAAAGTGCTATTTTCTGCAAAGCATTATGCAATAATCTTGACATGAATAACACTGAACTGCGTTAAAGAGTAAATAAATCAACTGATATTTCTGCTTACAAAGCAAAGTTGTTGAATCACACATGGTGTCTTTGATGTCTTTATGCAAGATTAAACAAATAGGCCACATTTGAATTTATGATCAAAAGAGCACTCTTTGTCTTTACGAGGCCATTTCAGCTCAAGTTCTCTCCCAGCCAAAAAGGAGTCGTGAGAGGAAAATAAATACAACAATTTGGAAAAAGTAATACCCTGCAGCTTTGTGACATCAGCACAAAAGAAGCATGGCCCCTGATGCTCTCCACTTCCCATGCAGCCCACAACTGGGCTGTAGACTGAGGTTGCCTGGCGCCACAGTCATCATGTGTGTCAGTCATCTGCAAAACTCACTGTTTTCCTTAGAGGATGAGCTAAGCTCCTCCTTTAGCCCTAACGATTTATTTTAGACTCCAGCGTCCAGAGACCCCCTTTCTTGAAATCCCAGTTTATCTTGGCCATGTTGTTTCAATATGAACCAATCAGCTTAGCCTCCAGTGGAATGTCCCCAGAGACTCACTTTGGTTTCCCAATAGGCCCATTCATTTTGAGGACACAAGTTTAACATCTGGTTTGCATTAATGCTCCCTTCAATAGTTCTCCTCTCGGTCTCAGTCACACAGCGGGGACACGGGGGCAATCATTCCCTCACACAGCAACATTTAGAGAAATTATTGGCTACAACTGATAACAAGATAAAACACTGCAAATAGTTAAGTGTCTATGCCAAACAAGAGTGACACTAACCAAATGTGCCAGATGTTTTCATGCACAGAAACATCTGTAAAGTTATCTGGGGAGATTGTTTGGAAAACAAGAGACAAGATGAAGAAGAAGAAGAAAAAAAAGAACTATTTAGTGGGTTGTTTGATGAACTGTGTTCCATCATCCATCACAAGCCAACTTCAACAAGTTCTATCAACAAAGCTCTGCCACTGGAGCCAGTTAATAAGAGCAGCAGTCAGGACAAGGGTGACAACATAGTTATAATATGAAAAAAAGCTTTCAGAATTAGTTTTGGTTCTCTACATCTTGATTTCCACTAGCAGACATTTCCACCGATCCCGATCTTCAGCCTTCTTTGAGGTCTGGCCAGTCGATTTAGATTAAGCCCAATTACATTTTTTTTCGAAGCTCTATTCCACATAAAACTGGAGCCTCTGCTGGAGAGGTTTTGGGTTTGAAGCCGACAGAAAATGAATGAATTATAAGATCATCCCCATTTATGCCCCAAACCATATGTCTCTAATCTATATCTAATGTTTTTTTTTTATGTATTAAACTCAAGAAAGGAGGTCCACTCCTTAGACAATACAGTAGCTGCTAAATATCTGTAAAAAAAAATCTTTAGAAGTTGCTAAACCATTTTCATGCAATTGTAGACTGCTTGTGCATGAAGAATACCATAGCATAACATAAAAACACACCATATCAATGTTTTAGCTCCATGGATGTGGTTTGACCTAAACCATTTAATTGTAGTTCTGGGTGTATCTTTAGGCTTTTTGTCCTGCTGAAAGGTAAATCTCTCCCCAACTCTGAAGTCGTTGCTACTCTTTAACTGGTTTTATCGTGTTTAGCTCCATTAATCTTCCCACCAACTTTGCCAACTTCCCTGTCCCTGCTGAGGAATAGCATTATCACAGCATGAAGCTGCCACCACCGCCCTTCAACACTCTTATTTTCAAGTTAATGTGTGCCGAGTCAATTTCCAGCCACACATAATGTTTCGCAAGTCAGCGAAAAGTTCAGTTTTTGCACAGACAGCCTTTTTCTACACATTTGCTGTGCTTCGCCCCCCTGGTCCCTGCTTTAAATTAGGCTTTTTGGTCTTCCGGAAAGACCTAATTTGTGGGTGCATGATTCATAGCTTTCTTGTCAGTAGATTACTCCACCAGAGCTGTGGGTCTGTGCAGCTCCTCCAAAGTTACCTTGGGCATTTCAGCTTCTTCTCTGATGGATATCTTACCTTCCCAGCCTTTCGGTTTAGGAGGACAACCATGTCTTGGTAGATATGCAGTTGTGGCATACTCTTTGCATACTAAATTACACGCAAACAGACTTTAACTATTGTATTAGTTATTTCAGAAGGTATTGCATTAGATTTTATTTAGGGGCAGCAGATTAAAGGTGGGTAAAAACATGCATAGCACACTCTTCATATTAATTTATAAAAAAGAATTGCAAACTATCCACCTAAAAATGATTCACTACTGTTAATTGATCAAATATAAATGTCAATATAGGACCTTGAAGTTTGTGTTTGTGAAAAATGTAAAAAAAAAAAAAAAAAAAGTTTAAGGCATGGCAGATTTAAAAGCAGATTTTAAAACACTTTTTCTTATTTTTCCTCTTCTTGTTTTTTGTTTTGTTTTGCTAAACTCCATGGAGGAAGGCCATGGAAGTGAACAAAAACAATAAGCTGAAAGCAAGACAAACTCTGCATTGGTCAATAACTGACAGCTATTTTATCTTCCAAGGAAACTCTGTTCATTATCCGACATTACATTTAGAAACAGATAAAAATGTCGTAACATAAAAGGAAAAGTTTTCTTCTAATATCTAGTTTACAACAAACTAGTCAGATGTAAAAAAAAAAAAACAAAAAAAAAACATATAGAAGCATCAACTTTCTCTGCAACACAAAGAGCTCACTCAAATAAACACTTTTAGTTGTAGACTTCAAACACTCACACCGAAGCAAAGAAAAAGTAATTTTTTTCATTACATTAACCGTAATATTCAACTAAATAGCCCTATTTGTTCCAGAATTGCTCATATGTACAGTGAGAGTACGCAGTGGGCCAGCAGGTGCACGTCTCAAGTAAAGGCTTGACTGCTGATAAGACTTCTTATTTCCCTGCCCCGTCCTCTCCACCATGAGTGTGTTCCTCTCCCTCTGCCTTCATCATCTGCACCGCCCCGGAGTGGAGTTTGTGGAGGCGCCTGCCAAAATGCATGCCAAATGAACAGAGAACGCAAGCAAGACTACTCTACGTCTCTTATCTGGCTGTTATTGAACATTTCTTTCAAGAAATTATTCCTCTGAAGCAACGTCTCAATTAGGCAGAGTAGAAAAGGCTAGCCTTCTACTGCAATGTTAAAACACAATATCTACTTTATCACATCGGTATCTCAGAGGGGGGTGGGGCTGGCGTGGGGTGGGGGGGATCATTGTCCTCTGTTCTCAGCCTGATGGAGTTCTTATTTAACCAAATGAAGCTTTTACATTTCTCAAAGTGAATCATGAGCTCGTTATCTGTTGTTTTTACTACCCGGATTGCTTTCTTAGTATTCATTAAGCAGCTGAGGCGTTTTGTTTGTGCCTGCCTCATTAGTATTTATGCTGCAGTTTGTGTAGTCACTGTGGAACCAAACTGCACAATCAGTATCAATGCTCACAGCCGCTTACAGATAACATCGGGACATCCATCTGAGCATTCCTCCTCTTAGCTGATTATGGCAAGCCGAAGGAGAATCTCACCTCCGCCTTCACCTGAGTGTAACAGGCCGTGGCACATTGTGTACCAGCTTCATGGATCAACAGAGCAGGCTTCCTCAGGACTGTTTGAACAGGGTTAGTCCAAGCACACACCTCAAATATGGAGCAAAAACCCCACATGCATGAGGTGATTTAATTTTCGTCACCTCTGACTGGCGTCCTACTTGCCTGGTTGCCTGGGTTTTTTAAGTACAAAATCGCACACTTTTCTCCTCTGGTCTGAAGTGAACATTCAATACTTTAATGTTAGTTATTTGGCATATTAAATATGATTTTTTTCATGTATTGCTTCTTGGGTACTCTGGGTTGCTTTCAGCGTACCTGTAGGTTAGACCTTGATATGTTATCGTAGGTTTAAATTAAGAGACAGGGAGTTATGAATCTTCAAATTCAGTCCTACAGAGTATTTTCAAATGAATGTCAAACCTAACATGGAGAATATTAGAGATTGAACAAACTATTAAACGTTGATTTGTTTAATTTCAAAGACACTCTTTCTTGCCCATTTCAAAAAGCCTCCTAGATTTTGTGAAACGAGCTAAATGAGCTCAGCAATGTGGTTCTCTTTTATGAGAGAAACACAAAATCATGAGGGATAATCACTTTGTCTTTCTTTTTGAAAGGTTTAATACTAAATGTTTACTATGCAGCTATTCTGTGTGCTACTGCTTTCACCCTCTTAAATAAGTACACGCTCCAAATCCCATTATTGCGCCATTTGCTTCTCAGCTGATAGCGTTCAGCTAAATGGAGAAATATTGTGGATAAACTCACCGACACCTGTGAAGCTTCAGACGTCACAGAGGAAATACTCCCTGTTTTGCTGACTTCAGACTCCTTTTAACTCATTGGCTGTGTGATAAGACACAGCTCCCACGCTACCTAAGAGTCCGCTTTTGATTTGTTGATCGGTTCGGGGTAAAGTGGGCTTGACGGGCTTGGAACCAAGCTCCCAAAGAAGCTTTTGTCAAAACATAGAAGCTGGACCTGAGCAAATCAACCAGCACTAATCTAAGTCATTTATTTCAGAGCGAGGTTATCATAAGTGCAGTTTTTGTATTTATTACTCATCTCAAAATGTTGCTTACACCTACAAAAGCAAACTATTTCCATAATTGCCCCAGTTTTGCATCTAAATGATCTTTAGGATAAAGTGCAGAATCAGAATTACCCCTGTCACTCTTCTGGCTAAAAGAGATTGTGCTGAGGTTTCAAAGGGAGAGAGACAATAGTAAAGTGCAGTACTTTCTGTGTACTTATCTTAAGTGGGGATAATGCTCAAATTACCTTTGAGCATTCTTATTTATTGTTTATTTATCTCCATTAAAACACTTAACTACTAAGAGAAATAAAATGGTACATTTGGTTGAGAAGGGTTTGTTCATGGACAAAAATGGGTATAAAATGGGATGTTTTACTTGGTAAAGGGTAAATTAAACAGAAATCTCCTTATATATTCTGTGTGTGTTTTTATATATATATATATATATATATATATATATATATATATATATATATATATATATATATATATATATATATATATATATATATATATGTTTTGATACAAGAACAATGATTTGAACAACCTGCTATTTTTTTTAGGGTTGTTTTGTTATTTTGATTCACGTTAATGAGTTCTTCTCATGCTTTTCATGGTTCTAGTAATATTATAATCTTTGCTATCTGATTATTTAGTTTTTGTTACACGTTTTCTTGTTCCCTGATTTGCGCCTCTTGTTAAGCTTGAAAGTGTGCAGAATCTCATGTCTTGATTTTAAAATTGCTTTTTATTTGTTCCACTTCCTTGATGTTGACACTTGTATTTATATCTCCTCACCAAAGAGAGCTATGATAGAGAAATAAACCCCTGTTAAAACAAAATTAGAATCACAACCTGCTTATATTTAAATACAATCTATTTATTCTTATGACTTCAGCCACGGTAATTAAACTTTGTATCTTTTTATCTTATTTTCTCCTTTATAATTGATTCATTTTTTAAAGAATTGCCTTACCTTTCAACTTAGATTTCAGAGAAAATATGTTACTATGTAATGTGTTTTTGGGGGGAATTACACAAAGAATATGCATAATTTTTACAGTGCTAATGTAATCGTTTCCCTTTCTTTTTGTTGTTTTTGACACATGCAATTTACTTTTTGGCATCAAACCCAATATCTGATGCTTCTGGAATACTTGGCTGACTCTGATACATCATTCTCCACCTCAGAGACATGTGTGAAAATGCTGTAAGAAAAGTATTATTTCACCTTGGGAACTCCACCACTGCTTTGCATTTTAAAAGAAAAACAAACAACCAACAACAACAATAACAACAGCAAAAACAACAACTTTGTTTGCTTAACTGCATTAATACACCAAAGTTTGGTTAGGTCTTGTAAAAAAAAAAAAAAAAAGTTTGGCACCTACAAAACTTTCCAGTTTCTAACAAGCTTTTACTGTGTGGTTTGATGGCAGAGACTCGGTTGTGTTTGCTGGAAAATGCCAAAAAAATGTAAAAATTGTCCACATATTTCTCAGGATACTGACATGTTTTTGGTGGCATTACAACCAGGGTGTTACCACAGTTAAATCATCCGAATCAAGCAAATTCTGTTCTTTTTTCTCTTGTTTTTTTTCTTTTTTTTTTTGTCTTGACCAGAAGAGACAGAGCGACTGGTAACAAGAAAAGCACGGCTCTCCACACAGCCACCGGGAACACTGTCAGACTTTATATAAAAATCCTGTCCGTACTCAGGCTGTGGCGTCTCTCTGAAAGCCCAAACATTTCACCCTCTGACCTTTAGGGAGGCTTGGTTTACGGCCAGAGTTAACAAAGCTGATAGCATGCTGAGAACCTGCCCATTTGATCCAAAGGAGAGCGTGCCGAGGACTGTTTTACAACCAGTGTCATTTATAATCCTGTAGATATCTGCGTACATGATTTGTTCCCCACTTCCATGAATCTGTCTTGACATCCAGCCTAAAACGTTACACAACAGGAGTTGGGCCTTTGCATCTTTGCTCTGTCCAAAGTTATAATTAATGTGAAGAATAACAAGTTGTATCAGCTAATATTGATGGGAAGCAGTCACAGCTTGCTATAGAGATGACTATGGATTTCTAAACATGAGATACTTTCTATGGTTTAAAGGTTCTGTTTAACAACTTTAACTTCAAGTTCAATTTAAAATCGAACACAACTTCAAATGGTCATTCAGATAGTTGCTGTTAAATTTGTGTTTGTTTCACAAACATTCACACATTTTCCACATGTGACCAAAAATTAAAGCTAGGAATGTCCCAGCTTGATCTAAACTTGTCCTCTCCTGGTCCCTGTCAGAGCATTTGTAGTTAGATTTCTGTGTCAGAATACTTTTTAACAAAACAAAAAAACAAACTGAAACGTTTAAAAATTTTTCTTTCACTTATGTATTTATGCTAATATGCTCAGTTTTGGTGTCATGTTATCAGGGGCATCTTATCAGACCTATTTATTTATTTTTTTTATGTGGATTTTGGCAAGTATGACATCTTTTCACTGCCTAGAAATGCCAGATTTCTTAAGCACACAACTAATAGTTGTCCCGTCAACAGATTTTTCTCTCTGCTCCAGAAGAGCTACAATGGACCTCTTAGCTGCTCTTTTGTTTAACACACTCCCAACCCAGCATGTGTGTAAGTAGACAGGTGCATCTTGAAAGATTTGCAGTTCCACTCTTTTCATTTTCTCTTTGTGGTTTGAGTAGTGCTTTGTGAGGTGTCCAAAGCTGGGGATGCGTTTTTTTTTTTGTCTCTTTTACTTCCTGAATTTAACTTCTCCCCATTAGACATCCAATGTTGATCCTAATAATGTTTAGTGTTCTCCAGCTTTATTTAACTGACATTAAATTAATTACAACATGTAACTTCCTTAATTCTTAAACCCTATATATAATACTTTGAATACCCCAAGACCTACATCTTGATGCTGCTGTATCACCTGAATTTCCTCTGTGTGGGACAATAAATGATATTTCTATTCTATTCTATTCTATTCTATTCTATTCTATTCTATTCTATTCTATCGAAGTTTGTTGCTATAGAGTGATATTATCTGAAAATACTCCAGAGATGTAAATACTTCTGCAAGGCAGTGTTGACCAGCTCTTGTCACTCAGTGCCTGTTTATATGAACCAATATGTTATTCCACTTACCTGTCAAGAGTTCAATGTTTAAGCTGATCTCAGTGTTCTTGACATTACAGCTGGCCTTTATTTGGCTCCTGTTTGGTTTCAGCTGAGTACGAAAATCAACTTAGGCTATACATCATAGAGAACAGCACACCATATTCATTTGTCACAATGATGTTATTGTTGCAGGGTAATGCACTGCTGACATTTCAATTCAAAACAAACTTTGTTTGTATAAATTCTTACAATAGCAAAAGAAAATGTGGATTTTGTCAAAGGATTCGGATTTAAAAGTCACTCTCATCATGGGGTTTGTCCATAGGAAGTCATCAATATCACAGCTCTTCACTCGGCACGAGCACAAATGTTTCATTTAAATTAGACACGTAAGATAAACATCACACTAACATGGACTTATTCTAGTAGTAAATCTCGGTTTGTCAGCAGAATGTCAACAAATCTGCAAAATTATTCAAAAGCCTTAGCGTGACCTTTTAAGTAAAGCAGAGAAGGAGCTCATTAAAAATGTAAAAGGTCAGTGAAAGTTACATGAATTATGTGAATTCCCGAATGGACTGTAGTCAACTCCATGTAAAACACGCTGTAACATGCATGAAAGAATCCAAAGAACTATGCTGATATAAAGATATGCAGTCCTAAAGGATTTTGGGTCATGTTCTCCTATAACAAATGTATTTGCTGAAGCAGGAGTGACTGTGTTGTTTAAGCTACTGATGCAATGTCTGATTTAACAAAGCATATCCATCATTTTGGCAGCCAGAGCACTTTGAAATACATTTCCAGAGCAACAACAAAGCCTCACTCCTTGATGTTGAATGAAAGGAAAAATAGAAAAAAAACACCTCAACAGCCACAGAAACAACGTTTCTCTTGGTTAAAATCCATTTGTTGTACTCTCTGTATCTCCCCGAGTTGTAAGTTAACCCCCCTGCAAAGTTAACGCTCAGTTTCAATTTGCTTCTCAGGATTATTTTGTCCCCTTAATTGAAACAGAAACCTATTGACTGACACCAAGATGATGCAGCACTGCTCCCGTCTTTGCTACACACACTGTCTGTCTTATCGATCAACCCAAAATACCAAAGCCTGTGATTTGATGTCACAAACTTGAAATTGAGGGCACAAACAGATAGGTGTTATTTCAACATGACATATTGCTTCCAAACTGGCAATTTGATATTTTGTAACAGACGTGAGAGCCTTTTCTGGGCTGAAATCTTTTCTGGGTCAAAGCATGATCCTTTCAAAAAAAAAAAAAAAAAAAATCAAAGAGGGAAAAACATAAAAATAGTTTTAAATTAACATAAAGTTGCAGACTGAAAGAGAAAGTCTCTATAAGGGAAAGAGCTTACAGCACAATGTCAAAATGGTTAATTATGATACAGCTAAAAGAAACAAAACAAAAACAACAAAAAAAAACTGCTCAATGCACCATAACTATGTTTTCAAATGACTGCAAGATTAGAAAAGCTTTAAAGCTAATTTCCTTAAGATTGACAAAATAAAATATTAACTTGCCAAAAGCCTGTCTCCAGCGATACAGCAATTTGTCCACATAATGTGTCTGAACACTTTAAAAGTCTGTTTATAAAAATAGTTCTGCAGTAAATTTTATACGCAATTTCAGTCTGGGGACTGTCCCCAGACTGAAATTGCCATGAAATAGGTTCATTTTTATGTGTGGTGAATGAGTTATATGATGAATGTTTTGGAATAATATACAACTCAAATCCATTATCTTTTTTTTTTTTTACTAGCAGTTCAAAATACCATGCACTCTAAGGCTCTCAGGACCTGTGGTAGAGAAAAATACACCAACAAAGTACATACCAACAACAACATTCACCATATCCAAGTGATTTTATTGATTTATAATTACCTTATTAAGTAGCAAAATCAAAGCAAATCCTCTGTCATTTCTAAATTGGTCAATTTTTTGAAAAGCAAGAAAATATTGATGAATTAATTTTTTTTAGACAAAATTAATATCTTTAGTTAAATGAAGTAAAAAATATATAGATATCTCTTTTAGTTATTTGCATGCTCGTAAATACACACATGCACACACATAGAGCACAAGCGCGCAAAGCTAAGGCTAAAGGAAATGACATGCTAGGGAACTCTTTTCCCCTCAGTGATTAAATATGTTCTAGTTAAAGGTTAATTGTGCAACTACAATATGAACAGACTTATTTTAAAGATTTTTACACATCTTTATCAAGAATGCCAACAACTGTGCAGGGCTCTGTATGAATGCAAGCGGAACATGAATTCAGCAAACCATGAAAATAAATGCCTTGGAAGCAAAGGCCATGTCACACAAATACTATATATAGAGATTCTATGTTTCTCTTCGTGAAACGATTATATTAAAATGAGACACTAGTCATAGTGCATAGATAAGTAAATACACAGACTAACTGACTGACAAGTGAAATGCAAGAACGTTAGGATATTTAATAATACCATAAATTTGACTAAACATTTCGATTCAACATCTACACATAAACATGAGTTAAAACTTGTGCAAAACAACCTGCATTTAAGGAAAAGTCATGTAATTAACCAAATTAAACTTTTTTTCTTGACTTTTTGTTGTAGGTACATATGTAGAGTTAAGTGCTTGAAGCTTCACGATCCTAATTTATTTTTTGATACACTTTCAACATGTTACAAGCCTTTCACATGGGCCTTTAACGCTGCGACAAAATATCAACTAAAGCCATCAGCGATAAGCCCTGCAGCCGTCTGGTCTCTAGATCGCATGGGTTCGTATCTTTTCCTAGTCATGATCGTTAGAAAAATATTTTTTTTATCTCTTGTTATGCTTTGACGCGTAGCATGAAACTGCCGAGATACTTAAATTGATATTTAGAGGAAATGTCTTTGAAGCTGATTTGTAGGGGCGCCTACCAAAACAATCTGCGTGCCAAATCTCTGTTAACTCTATAAAGAAAAAGAAAATGGGACTTTTAAATGAAACAGTTTATTGCGAAAATGAACCCAGTAAGCTTTGTCCACTAGAAGAGATCCGCATTAACTACCTCATCCTAGACACTTTTACTGCACATTTATTTCCCAATTAGCAGTAATCCTGCGAATAGCTGGCGGACGATCTTGCTGCCATCCCTGCAAACGGCCACAATTAGATGCATTGTGGGGGATTAGCATTGTGGAGCTTGAAGTGGTGCTCTTGTGAGGGCCAGTGTTTTATTTGTCACCTGGGAGCCCCGCTCTGAGGCCAGGTCACAGCTCCACACAGCAGGGAGCCTGTAAATCGACTGCTGCTGCCGCCCAGGCCAGCCTGCAACAGGGCTGCCATTCAACCACGTTGTGAGGAATGTCTCCTGCTCCAGAGAAGGTGGGGGCTGAACGGAAGATGTGGTTTAAAGGGAACAGACGGATGAACCGTGTGCGGACACTGTTTCCTTTGAAAGGCCATTGAAAGAATCCTTTCACAGAGACTGTGTCAGCTGATTACAAGTCCTTTGACTCCTCTCTCTGAAGTAAAAGTGTTGCAAGACCTCTGACTGAGCTGCAGAAGGTCCAGTTATCGTCACATTTACCATTTGACTGGACTGAAAGAAAAATACCCCTTTGAATAGTTTTGATTATACTTTGCTGACATACAGTTTAAACTTACTATAATTTAAGGGCGTGCACATCAAACATACTTTTCTATAAACATAATAATATTGGTAACTTCAAGTGTGTTGGATTTACTTCAGAAATCAGAGCTCAGGGTCTAGGAATGGTTACACACCAACAAGTTGAGCGTGTCGTTGCAAATCGGTAAACAGTGGAGTTTGCAAATAGTTGTGGTTCCTCATTGTTGTTAGCAATACATTCTGCTAATTGTTTTGGCCTTCTGTCGGATCAGAACCAACACATTTCTCACATTTTTCTTTTGCATTCAGACACAAAAGTAAATTTTGGTAGGTTTTGAAGTCCTGTCTGGACTGGTTTCATGTGATGTAAGCTGCTAGAAGTAAATGAAAAGGTTGTCAGGCATTGTATAAACCCCAAATTCTGCTGTGTATCTCGAAATAGCAATCATGCTTTATGCTGGTTTTTTTAATCAGGAAGTGAAATTGTAGAAAGGTAATTGGTTTGTGGGGTATCCAGTGTTTTTGGTGTTTAGCACTGTTGTCTTCAGCAAGAAGACTTCTGGTTTATATCTTGTTTTTTTTTTTTTTTCTTTCATATTGAACCTGGGTTTCTTCTGACACTCCAGTTTGTGCTCACTGTTGAAACACTGTGACTTCAGGCATACCTATACATTGCACTTTGTTCTGCATCTCTGTGATGGACTGCCAAGTTTCCAGGTTTTATCAGCCTGGTAACTGGTGGTGTGGATTCCAACCTCTTCCAACCCAGGACAGGATGTAGCCGGCATGGACAATAAGGGCCTAAAACGAATGAATGAATGGGTCTTGACAAGAGATGAACTTGGTTTCTTATCTGACAGGCCTGGGCGTTGGACCACTGTGCCTTTTGTTTCTCCTTCTGAGCCTATCTTTCATTTCAACAAGAATTCCTCTGTTTCCAACCTTCTGGCCTCATGCAAATTGAAAATACTGGCTCTGTTAAGCTCTGCCAAGTCCTGCTAATTCTATCTAATGTCTCTATTAAGTCTACAGCTATTGAATATTTTAGTATTTGAGAACTCTACTGAATAATCCCTCGATTAATCAAGTACTCAGATAAAGACTTGCTTTATCAGACATTTTTAGCCTTTTTGTCTTGAGACCTCTTGCTTAAATCTAGTTACTGTTTATTTGAATGAAGGCTGGCATCTCCATCAGTGGGTATGAAGAGAGATAATAACCAAAAACTCTGCCGTACCTGAGCACAACGTTGTGCAAACTGATAATTCGGACGTTTTGTATATATCTTTTTGGTTTCGGTTTAAAGGTAAGAAGCAGCCTCTTAGATATTTTACGCTTGAGATGTAGCAGCCCATCAACTTGTGAATGGAAGAACTTCATTTTCTCCTGTAGATTATTGAAAATCTGTGTTTAAAAATACATCCACCGAACCACTCATAAGTAGCGATAACACATCCAATACTTCAGTTTTTTTCGCAGTGATATAAGAAGCCCTACCCTCTTACTGCTCTGTTAGTAAAGACTGATTATGTTATGAGTAACTTTGTTTTAGAGCATGTTCACATCTCCTTTGTTTGATGTACATTAAAACCTTTCTCTGATTTTTCTCTCGCGCTCTCTGGTTTTCCTCGATGACACTTAAAGTAGACAAAAGCATGCTGTGTGGCCACACTAAGCCTTCCCTGTTGTGGAGTTATGTCTAATAAATGAAGGATCAAGTCAAATATTTTGCTGAATGATACATTTTTTTTTGTAACTGAAATGTTCAAAAACTCCTTTTGACCCTCACCCAGCTTTGTGTGTTGAAATGGACCCAACAACAGGCAGGAAGCAGGCAAGAATGTTTTGACAAGTGAATTTCAATTAAAAAAGCAAAAGCAGCAGGAAATCCAAAAACCATAAGAGAAAACATGACCCACAGGAAACAACAAGGACAACAAAAGAATCCAGCAAGCAGTAAATGAAACAGAGAGCATAAATATATGACTAGAGCACAGAGACCATATAACAAGCGCAGAGGAGTTACTTATTATCATGGACTGAAGGAGATACCGAGAAAATAAATAATACACAGTGATAACTCAACATACAGCCTACAGGCAAACGACTCTCGAAGTCCCATTCATGGTGAAGCCAAGTGGCATCCCGTGATTGTGATGTCTGTTACTTGCTGTTTGAAACGATTGCAGCAAATTCCTATGACGGTGCTCTTGGTTTCTACACAGTCAAGAAAGTCTGGAATTTGATTTCAGTTCTGGACAAGTGTGAACAAATAACAATAATAAAAAAATGTATGAAAAAATATTTGTATTTCCAGACTTTTTTCCTTCTTCCTCTGTATGCATCCCATGTCCCTTCTTCCTTCCTTGTATCCTTCCTTCCTTTTGTCTGATTTCCCTTTCTTTGCATCCAACTGCCATTTCCTTCCTTTGTTCTTCCTTCTGTCTTTTCTTTCTTGAGTCCTTCCATCCTATCTGTCTTCAGTGATGCCTTAGCTAGTATTGTTTCTTCCTACTCTCTCTCTCTGATAACCCTGTTCCTTCTTCCTTCCATCCGCATGTCATTGCTTCCTTCTTGTTTCTGTTTTTGCAGGATTCAGAAACGCACACTAATTTTGATACAGTTTAAAGAGAACATAAAGGACTGAGAACTATGTCAATGTGAGTCTAGAGGAGTTTGACATGTCTCCCTGAAAAATGTGCAGGAACAGGATCTATTCCACCTCTGATGGCTCTCTTCATACCCTCAGAAGTAGACATGA
Organism: Poecilia latipinna; assembly: GCF_001443285.1. Lineage (NCBI taxonomy): Eukaryota > Metazoa > Chordata > Actinopteri > Cyprinodontiformes > Poeciliidae > Poecilia > Poecilia latipinna. The sequence continues at coordinate 352,292 of NW_015112643.1, read as the reverse complement.
CATCTTCTTACAAATCGAGCCATTTGCTTTCAGTGGTCAGCGAGTGCACCAGAATTTACCCAAAAGTGGATTATTGTGCAAACCTTGGTGCTTGGCATCTTTTGGTGGATGAGTGGGTTTTATAAATACTTCATAAGGGGTCATATTTATTCAGCCGGCTGTATAAACATACTTTACTTCACCCTTTTCTTTTCATAAGTTAAGTGTCTTCAAATGCCCCCTTGAAAGTCTGGTTTTTAACTGATTCTCAAAATGTTTTAGCTGTAAAATTAATAAACAGTTCATAAAAATATTATGATAGCACCTCATTAGCTCTTAGGGGGAATAATTGTGGTGTTACTTGATAAAACAAAACCTCCTTGGGCAGCCAGGGGGGGGGGGGGGAAGAGGGACAAATCAGAGGTGATTAAAAAGGGCAGACAAGATTTCTGAGTGAAGTTGGAAAAATGGAAAGAAACACTCCACTCAGTCTCACTCCGTGCAGCCAAAAGCACCAAGACTTGTGCGTCATCAAATTACCATGAATGTTGCCAGTCTCAATTGTAGGGGAACATAATGAGTGTGCTTTGCTGTAATAATGAATAATTGCAATCCTAATGGTATGGCATGCTTCTCGCCATTCTGTACAGTTGCATCATACCTCCTGCTGTTTTTTTATCCCCTTCACTCAGTTTGACGTATCGGTAACTTCTCAGCCCCCTAAAACAGTGAAGATATCCAGAAAACAGTAGGTGTTAAAAAAAAAAAAAAAAGAAAAAAAAAATTATAGTAGCTGTATGTATGAGCCTGTGATCACATTTGTCATCCTGCAGAACTGCTCTCTTTAACTCCTTTTTGGTTATTCAAGTTCAGTTGATGGGAGGAAACACTTGGAGAAAAAAAAAAAAGTTTCTTCAATCAGTTGATGCTTGTCTCCAGCTAGCTGTGACAGCGAATTGCCCGTGACTGGAGCACAATTAGCCACAGCAGCAGGGGACCGATCTTAACAATGCTGTTGTTTTCCTCTCGCGGTTTAGTTTTACTGCCATCCTAACTGCATGTTTTCACTACTGTTTTGCATTTACAAGGCACATATTTTACACAGGCGGTGATTTAAGGTAACAAGAAAGAAATTAAGTGTGCAGCTTATTCATTATTCGAGCTTGTTTGCGTCCTTGTTTGCAGCGGTTTCGGTGCAGTCAGGTGCTAAACACTTGAGCGATTCAGAGATGCAGCAACCTGCTATGGGCAGCTCAGAGTGCGTAATAAAAGGACAAGCTGGGGCGACCGGTGCCAACTTGCGGTTGGACCTGAGAGTGTGCATTACCGGGTGGAAGCGGCAGTCACAGTCAAAAGTTGAAGGGGCGAAGGAGGTGGTGGCAGGAAGGCGGCGTGGAGCGGTCCAGGATAGACCTCCAGTGTTTGTGCAGGGAGGGAGGCCGGCCAGCTCAGGTTCTCGGGGGGACTTTGGGGCTCGAGGGCTGGCTGGAAAGGGGGTTGGTGGTGGCGGTGGCAGGAGTCAGGAGGGTTTTCCAGAGACTGTAACTCATTGTAGCCTGACTCCACTGGCTTGGGTGGCAAAGATCATGAAGTCCTGGACATTCATCAACCTGCCGAGGAGGGCCGACTGACTGGAGCCAGCGCCTGTTTTCTTCCCCCCTTCTTCTCCCTCTCACCGTGTCAATAGGATTCAGTGCAACTGTGCCGAGGCAGCCGCCCCAAGGAGACAGAGCGGGGTCAGTGCAAATAATCAGGCCTCTGACGCCTAGCCTTGTTACTGCGTAGGGTGGGGGGCAACAACGCAGAGCTGAGCGTGGGGGATCCCAGAGGAAACATGGGGACAGGGCTCGGGCAGCGGATCTGACTTTCAAAGAAGAAAAGGTCACGATGTGGGCATTCCTGCACAGGGATCACCACACAGCTTCCATATTCTCAGAGCTGCTGAAGTAATAAGTGGAAAAGAAGTTGCTTTGTTCTGTGAAACGTCGTCCGTCTGTGATCAAGCGCACTGATATATGATGTATAAGAAAATAATAGACAAATTATCTGTTTTAGTAGGAATGTGATTTTTGAAATGTCTGAAATCCCCATTTTATTTTCATGATTACTTATTCAAATCAACCTGTTTATTATTATTCGCTTTTCATATTTGCTACTGGTTCACCTGGATTTCCCTTCTGAGGAACAATATAGATTATTTCTATTCTATTGTTTTTTTTTAATTTGCATAATTATTTACCTACATAATCTGTAATGAACTAATAAAGTAATATTCGGATGGAAAAAAAAATGCAGGCAAAAGTCTTTTAATAAATGTGATGACATTAGAATAGCTCAGCCTGGCAAAAGAGAAATTTGTTACGCACAGTTTGAATTGACTGATATGATGTTAGGAAATCTCTAAATGAATTATCAGAAAAAAAAAAAAAAAAAAAACTCAGCGTAGTTTTTCTCACAGCACCAAAACACCAGTTCAGTCCTACAGGACAACATAAAAACCCCCCCACAAATTGCTAACAAGAAAAAAGCTACATGAATGTGAACAGATGATTGATCACGGATTGCACATTTTCCTATTTAAAATCCGACAGCACTTTCAAAGGATTGCATTTCGGTTTGATGTTTCTCTCATTTCCAGAGTACAACTTTTTTTTTTTCCAGATGTGGCAGAATTTCTCATCGGTCATAAAATAAAAAGAGAAGATGTTTGTAAGTAAAAAACAAAACAAAAAACAACAGTGTTGCGGAACAGTGCCTCTTTTCAAAGCAAACCACGGCATCTATTTCAATTCTAACCAAATAGTTTATTCCATGCATAAATCTGTCCTGTTGTTCCCTCAACTTAACTACATAGAGAAGGTGAGCGCCACACTGAGGCTCAAAATGAAGGTATTTTAGTACCAATTTAAGTAAAAGAAAACAAGAATGCGTGATTGCATATTGTTGTTTGTTTGTAATTTACATATTCAAGATCACACCATCCTCATAATGAAATATGGCAGCAGCAGCATCATGCTGTGTGGAAATCTTCCTTCAGCAGAGAAATGAAAGGCCTACAGATGGTGTGAGGGCTGAAGCTCAATACAGACGTTCAAATTGAGGTGGAAAACATGCATACCACACATTACAGGCTTTTGTTTGTAATTTTGTTTCTTCTATGCACTTGTGTGCTGCTTCTGTTAAACTTAAATATATAATTTATGGTTGTAGTATGGACAGCAGGAAATGAATACAAACTCTTAGCAAGCTGATTTTAAGCATCAAGATAAGAAATTATGTTCAGTTTACTGAGTTCTTCGTCTCTTTATCTTGGCTCTCACTTTCTCCGATTTTACCTCCAGATTCCAGAGTTGAAAGTGCTGATAGGTGTTGCGGGAAACACATGAGCTTAGCTATTACCGTAATAAAGCTTTTACCCAGCTAATAGAGGCTAGCCACCTAATTTCTCTACTGTCTGTATCTTTCTCATGCCTCATGTTGGCTGACCTTCAGCAACATCAGATGGGAGGAAACCATATCGAGCGAGGAGCTAAAACATTAGTCTGGACATGAGGGTTTCGCTCTGTAAGCCATCAGCAGCCTTCCTATGACTGGGTCGTAGCGATAATGGCGCTGAGTCAGGGCCGGAGCGCCGAGCATGGGAAAATGTAAAGGGAGGAATGTGTGGGGGAAACTCTGTCTGCCCTGATGACACTCCAGAGTCTGCTCTGTGTCCTCTCTGGAATGACCTGCCTCTTCACTGACTCAGACCTTATGTGTTAACATTTATTGCTGCTAATAACCTCCTGTTTTTCCATTTGTATTTCAGTGTAAAAACACCACTCTGCTCCTGAGATGAAAATTGTCCGAAACCCTTGAGCTTTTTTTTTTTTCAATTTCAATGTATGGGTAATTCAGCTTTACTCTGACGCCTCTAAATAAAACTCATTGCAACTAACTCATTTCAGAAATCACATAGATTGTGAATATGGCTGAATCATCTGAGGTTTAGTTGAACACATTAGTGAACAAACAGCATCATGATGACCAAAGAACACGGCACACATGTCAGGCATCAAGGTCAATAAGAGCCAAACATTTTGAAGTAACTTCAACTTTTTTTTTTCCACCATGCCATTTCTAAAAAACACAATTATTTCTTTTTTTGGGGTATATTTTTTTCATCATCCCTCTTTTCTTTCAGTGATATACACCATTTCCTCAGTTTATCCATTCATATTAGCAGACCATTACTATAGAAACAATGATAGGTCCTTCTTTTAGTGTCAGCTTTGACAGGATCTGAAAGTTGCAGGTTTAGAATAAAAAGTAAAATAAATAAATAAATAAATTGCAGTTTGCATATTGTATGTCATGCTGTTGTTAAATCTTAATAATAACAGTAAAAATGGATGCTGAAAACGAAATCTTTATATCAGCATCATGTTTACTTTGTTGAAACATATTCAAATTAAAACATATTTATTTTTTTGACAATTTTAAACTGGATCTGAACTTTTGAACCATGCAACTACAGTTGCAAAAAAAAAGATTTAGATCTTGCGTTAGAGTTGTCAGTTTAAATCCACACTTGAAAGTTGATGTTCACAGACAATCTCCGTCTAATTTGACTTTCTATTTTGCAAAGATTGTTTTCTGAATGTGTAAAGCTGGTAAAGCCATGCTGTGCAACACTTGTAACAGCAGCAAAAAAATATGTTTTGTTTTTTTACCACTAAGGCGTTAAAAAATATCCTTATCACATTTTTCAGATAAAATAAACAACAATTTCCTATAAAATTAATAATAATGTGATCCCTTTCTTGGAGTGTCAGACAGAATCCCACCTCACTACACTGATGTTTGTGGTTGTAATGCCTGAAAATGTGAAAAGTTGATGCGCGAATATGGCAAGAATATGTACATAGTGCTTTGCTCTGCAATATCCATGCTAATACATTTTCATTTGGAGCTTGTTGAAATCTCCTGTTTCATGTCTGAACATTTGACTGTGGCCTGCTTCCAGTGCTCATGTCTCCATTTTCAGCAGCGGATAAATTTCCCTGCAAAAGTCATCATTTGTTCTCACTTCGACGTCATTCCTTGCTGCTCATTAGCCGCCGCGCCGCTGCGCCAGCTGAGCTCATTATCCTCTTGGATGAGAAAATTCAAACATTTTGTTGCACCTTTTGTGCACATTTACAATCCCCCACCATCTCTCCCTAGACTTATCACTTTCAGTTTGGAGTTCTCACTTTCTAATACTTTCTCCCCTGCTTTCTCCCCCTTTTCTTGCCCCCACCCCCAGCACCTCCTCCACTGAATCCCCCACCGCCCCCCTCACCCCCCTGGAAGACCTCATGGGAGCTCAGGAGTACAAATTTCCGTTTATACCGGTGGCCGGGGCTGACGACACCGCATCGCTCTACCCCACAGATTGACGAGCCCTCTGATGCCGATTTACTGTATATGGCAGCCACTCTGGAGCCGCTGCACATCTGGAGTGGAGTACGCTTACTGAAAACAGGGGCCAACCTTGGCCCAAACAAGTGTAGCTGAGCAAAACCGATGAAAGGCAGCCTTCCCCCTCCCGTCCCCTTCATCCGCACACACACACACACACACACACGCACACGCACGCACGCACACGCACGCACGCACACGCAGACTCACAATCCCTCTCTTCCTCCTTTCCAGTGCACAGATCACTCAAGCTATTACAAAGACCTTGGAAGGACTGGATTCTGTAAACAAAAACTTGAGAGAGGTATTAAGAGACATGGTGGGACTAATGATGTGATTGTGGTGGGAATGTCTCCACAAGAGCTGCTCAAATCTCCTCTTTGAAAGTGTAACTGCACGCATTTGTGAATGTGTGCGTGTTGCAGAACAGGATAATTTTTCTTTTTTTTTTTTTCTAGAAAAACAGGCAAAGTTCAGTTTTGACAAACTTTGCAACAGGAACTCATCCAAAACCTGTCAGCTTTAACAAGAGAAATAATTTTACATTTAACACATGTGACATGTTTATTTCCTTTACATTTCCCCGGGGCTTGTTTTGTTTGGCTTTTAGGCATAGAGTGCAAAGAAAATGACTGAATATAACAAGATGAATCATTTGATGCCTCGCAGATTTAAAACGATTTCACAAACTGACATGACATCCAATAATAACACAGGAAAGCGTTTGGCTTCCTGGAGGAACTGTGCATTTTGTAATCTCTTATTTTGCAACTCACGTCTTAAAAGGAACGAAAGCTTCATAAAGTTGAAACTGGTCCAGAAAAGTGAGAATGTATTAACTTAAAGTCAGGCAATTAAAATGAATTATTTAAATAAGTAAAAATATGTAAATTTTCCTTGTATGCGTGTGTGTGTGTGTGTGTGTGTGTGAAAGTAAAACCGTGTCCCACATCCTGCCTGCCTGACGGTGTCTCCTGTTCTCCACGACGAAAGTGTATTACTGGGTGTTTTAGAGCGTCAGGGTGTCTCTGTGTGTTCGAGCGCGAGAGGTAAAAAGTGTCAAGGAATTCATTGTCTGCTCTCCACCTGTTATTATTCTGGTCCCAATCAACCTGCTAGCCAGTCTGGAGCCAGTGGCCATCTGGAAACACTGCTCTGTTTATAAACTTGGCAAGGATCAGCACTCTGGGGCTCTGACCTCCCACACAAATCTGGAAACAATTAGAGCAAGACAGTCTGGCTGATTGCTGCAAAAGGGCCCAGCGTGGATCCCACTGACGGCTGCGGGGACGCCAGACCCTTGTTAGGGAAAATGCAAACTCAGTACAACACCGACATCGTCACGCGCACCAAATGTGCGCGCCTGCAGCTTCGGCGTCATGAGGCTTTTCATCTGCAGCTGCTATTTTTGAAGTTCTGACTTTATTCTCTTTGCAGACGGAGGGCCACACAAAACCACCCACATGCCAAACAAACAGTATTTATTGATCTTTTTTGTATTTTTCATGCAGTGACTTGTGCTTTGCTTTTATTTAAGGAAACAAGCTGCCATAACCTCTGCCCGCATTATGACTCACGCTTGTGAAAACTGCCAACATGAAAAAAAATCTAAATTTAGAGAACAAATTTAAGAACAAAAGGGAAATAAAATGCTCTTTATTAGGTAGTTTTCTAAATCATGTTAAGCTTTTTTTTTTATTAGTAATTTTAAATGCAGCCTGACGGTGCATGTCTTTCACTAAATATAGCAACACACTCCAAAAAAGATTTTATTAGCTCATTTCTTGGAAAGCAGCCAGTAGTGACCTGGGGATCGTTCCAGTTCCTAATATGAAGTTTGTCCTCCATACATCCATCGCCTGTTGAGACCAGGTAGCGGTAGGCCAAAGGGCAGAATGCAGACATCTCTCTCCTCTGTACCCATCTTATTCTGGGGGTTCCCAATACGTTCCCAGAATCAAACATTTATAGAAAAATATAATTAATTAAGACCCCTAATCAAACCCAAATAACTGAATAACATTCCACTTGAAGATATTATTAATGTGAGTTATATACATGTACATTTCGTACAGAAGACTATGAGTAGAATGTAAAAAAAAATCACTTTGAATCAGTCGATTTTTGAGAAAGGTGACCCTATGGTGTGTTGTAACTATCAAAGGACATCCTTCTTAGTCTCTCTAATGTCTAATGTAGGTTTTCTAGTGGAAGGACTAACCCTTTAGTCCAGAAACACCTTGGGATCACCTAGAGCTGTTGAAAAGAGGGATGTCTGAGTCTTGGTTTTTCTCCTGGACCTTATCAATCTAAGAAAAGTTAAGACAATGCATAGATGGAAGTATACTTTTATTTGTCAGTTTTCAAAATTGGTAGAATTTGACACATGGTCAATACAAAGCATCCCACCAGAGACAAAAATGCGTTAGGACCCTAAACAACTCCAAACGTATATAACAGCAAAAGGGGCAAAATGACCAGTACACTTGTAAAATATTATTAAACTCTTTTACCAAACCAGACTAATCTAAATGACCTCCTACTTATATGTAACTTTTTATATAAGCACATTTTCTTGCAAAAGATTATGCGTGTAGAAAATTACCTTAAGTTGTCAGTTGTCAAATCAGGCACAAAATGTCCCTCTGGTGGGAGGCAAAAGTAAAAGGTCCTGTATTTGATAACCCCCAAAGATAGTATAAAGATACAAATGGTGAAAGGGCAATATGAACACCGTCCACTTAAAAAGATCATCGCTGCATTTATTTGCATTTCATTTGTTATGTATAAAACTGAACAAGGTAAGACCTGTCTTCAAAATAAAAAAAAAAAAAAAAAAAAAAAAAAAAAAATTTTGGGGCCATTTCTTTTTTTTTTTTTTGTAATAGGGGGCAAATATAAAAAAAACCCCCCAGATTAT